>NC_091171.1:33014465-33059465 GCF_040958095.1 Procambarus clarkii
TGGGGTGCATAATAAATTAACTAAACTCGTTAAAACACTTTGGAGTAACGGTGATCCAATAGTGTGTTAACAACACAATATTGTATCACTGTTAGCGACGGTGATCCAACACTATTCCACCGTCTTTGTTGCTCGACTGGGTGACTGCTAACTCATTACTAACATCCTTGACAAGTTAAGACAGAAGGTATCATAATTATGATATATTAATCAAATACACAATTTAACACCTGAATTAAGTAATTGGCTTTCGTCTCGAAAAAACACAAAAGTTAAGAATTAACTGTTATCTGTGTGTATATATATTTTTTGAAATGCCCTGTATTGCTATTGTTTTGTTTATGTTCTCAAACTAGATGCTATTTTCTATATAAATTCATAAGAACAAATTATTATTTTTATTTCTGAAAAAAATATGCATAGGGGGATGGTAATAACGAGAAAGCGCTAAGGCAGTGTGTGACTATAGCAAGTGTATGGAATATGAGGACAGGGAAGGAGCTAGGATATGAGGACAGGGAAGGAGCTGGGATATGAGGACAGGGAAGGAGCTGGGATATGAGGACAGGGAAGGAGCTGGAATATGAGGACAGGGAAGGAGCTGGGATATGAGGACAGGGAAGGAGCTGGAATATGAGGACAGGGAAGGAGCTGGGATATGAGGACAGGGAAGGAGCTGGGATATGAGGACAGGGAAGGAGCTGGAATATGAGAACCGAGTAAAGGAACGGCGCACAACTACTTGAACCATAGAGACATAGAGGATCGAACACCGACCCTGCAAGATACAAGGCCTTAACCGTACCAAGTCAAATGGATGGGTACTCGGGGTGGGGGGGGGGGATAGATCACTGAAAATATATATTCAATGCCAGCGTTAATACCAGCCCCGTTCCCACCGCCTCATGAATAGGAAGCGTCCACTACCGCAGTCAGTCTTCGATTTAAGGTTCTTTTATTTAGCGTTTCCCCCGGTTCTAACAAGTGGTTTTGGAGACCGGTAACTGGAGGTCCCCAAACCTCATAAGACCTCATATACCGATCTGGCGGAGGATAAACAGCAGGCCGGTACTGGGGTTGTCAAGGGCCGGGCCCGCCCTCACACCGAGCCTGTGATCGTCAATGAGTCGTAAATAAAATTTTAAATATTAATTAAACTTATCATTTTTTAAAGTAAATTACAAATGAACATTAAGAAAATATTAGGAAACAATTGTTAATAAGAAAAAAATCTTTATTTGTCTTTTAAAATACCTTTTATAGTATAACTTTTAAAGACCGGTACGGAGCCGGTCGGCCGAGCGGACAGCACGCTGGACTTGTAATCCTGTGGTCCTGGGTTCTATCCCAGGCGCCGGCGAGAAACAATGGGCAGAGTTTCTTTCACTCTATGCCCCTGTTACCTAGCAGTAAAATAGGTACCTGGGTGTTAGTCAGCTGGGAGTTAGTCACTCCTTCCTGGGAGTGGAGGCCTGGTCGAAGACCGGGCCGCGGGGACACTAAAGCCCCGAAATCATTTCAAGATAACCTCAAGATATGACGATAGGTATTTTTTTTCCTTTAATTTTTTAATTATTTTTTTTTCATTAGTAGGTTCTTCATCATCTGCTTCAGGTCTTGAATGAGTTCTTCACGATGTTCCTGATACCTAACTTCAGCTTCAGCTAACTGATAGCTCGGGCACGGGAGCTCGTCACCCTCAGTCACTGTTGACTGTGGACGACCGCCTTCAGTTTGGAAGAACTTATTATTTTAATTGTGATCTTCAATTTCAGTTGAATTCAAAACACGATTCCTAAACTTACCAGCACACAGGCAAAGGCAGGTCGCCAAAGGAAGCGCCTGTTGTACAAAGCTGGAAATCATTCACAAACTTGATAAAGAATATTCTCATGTGCGAGTAGCAGTAAAGTTTAGCATCGGGAAAAGTACAGTAAATGATATTAAAAAGCAGAAGGAAATGCTATTGAAATACGTTAACACTACAGTGTGCTACGCCTGGTATTGCATATTCCAGGAAGGCAGTAAAGGCTGCTTATCATCCACAATTGGGTGCTGCAGTGTGTAAGTGTGTTAATCAGCACAGTACAGTTTTACATTGCAATACAATTTGAAGACTTAAAGTTGCAGCAAATAAACTTGCTATTCAACTAGATATAAAATATTTCACTGCAAGTGATGGGTGGATTTGAAGACTTAGAGCTCGACGTAATATTTCACACCTAAAAAAATTCTGGTGAGGCTTCAAGTGCTGATCTCATTAATGTTAAATTATTTAAGGATAATTTAAATCTGTACATTATCAGTAATAATAGAATCAAATAACAAGTGTATATTGCTGACGAGACGGTTTATGTGGAGAGTTGTACCCAGTAAATCCTTGACCAGTAGAATGTAGGAAAATATTTCTGAACGAAAGAGAAGCGAGGAACGACTCTCAAGAGTTTGTGCTGATCGATGCTTCTCACAAGACAAAGTGTGCAAGTCTAAAAATCCTCAAGCCTTAAAAAATGTAATGCAGTCACTACCCGT
Organism: Procambarus clarkii; assembly: GCF_040958095.1. Taxonomy (NCBI): domain Eukaryota; kingdom Metazoa; phylum Arthropoda; class Malacostraca; order Decapoda; family Cambaridae; genus Procambarus; species Procambarus clarkii. The sequence goes on from NC_091171.1 coordinate 33,016,998, forward strand.
TAGACACTACAGTTCAAAGAACTCATGGTTTAATCAGTCAATATTTATGGCCTGGTTTGAAAACCACTTTTGCAAGGAGGTAAGAGAATTCCAGATCAAAAAATGTACAATAAAGGCCAATGAGGTTAAGGCATTGTTGCTGCTAGATAATGTTCCTTCTCATCCCATTAGCAAGTAGATTTCATGGGATGGCAAAATAAAATGCATGGAACTTCCACTAGACAACATCTATGATCCAGCCCATGAATCAAGGTGTTATTCCTGTTGTTTCACTTAGCGAGGAGGATGTATTGGCAGGGAGGACTCAAAGGGCTCAAAGAACACTAGAAAATCTCAGAAGTACACAATTAGGGAAGGAATCTTCCACTGGACTAGGCTTTCGAATAAAGTGAAAGAAATCACACAAAGTTACGCGGAAAAAACTTTTAACAGAGGCGTGCGAAGCAGCATTATCTGATAATGAATCCGAATAATTTAAATTGTAGCCAACGATTTTGAATGGTTTCAAGACAGGATCTGTACAATGTTCCTTCAGGCTAGTTAGGATGTAGGAGTGGATGACATCAATATATGGTTAGAAAATGATTACGATCCTGATCATGAATTGTTAACTGAAGAACAGATCGCTCAAAGAATTCTTGGAAATGATGATGACTAAGGATGACTCGGACGATGGTGGTGAGGAGGAGGCCTGGAGGTGTCGATGTCAGAAAATATTGCAACGCATTGAAGAACTCGTTGAATATTCAAGAAAAAGTAAACATGAGGTTGTTGAAAGTTTCTATGTACACTTAATAACTTTAGTAACTTTTAACCAATGTCTCAGCAAGTTAACCAGAGATAACTTGATTCAGACTAAAATCGATAAATTCACGAGTTGAAGCTTCCGCGAAAGTTCTTCGTCTAAAAGCCATGCTGTCCCAGATGCTGAATTTCCATAACAAGCCATGCAGCATCCTGCTGACGATGATAAGTATAGTGTTAAGTGTTACCGAATTAAGCCTTGCATAAAAGACTACCGTGTACTGTACATTGAAATGTACATAGTATAAATGCAGACTTGTTTCAATTGTACAAGTGTGTTACAGCTGTCAGTCAACATTTTTTTATTAAAGTGCAGAGCATTACTCATTTGCGTATTAGCCGTAGTTAACTAATGCGAAATGAAAAATAAGTGTACATACTGTATAGTTTTAAATAGTGAATGACAGAATCCTTGTACAGTATACACTGTCATGAACAGTATTTTACTACACTGAACAATACAATATAAGCGCAACAAAGGACGACATAATCTTCACAACTTCGCAAAAAGTAAGTCAGTTTGTCCATTTGATTATTGCAACATATTATGTTTTTGTTCAACAATAGCAATATATTAGTCTCTGTGACTGTATATTCTATCATTAGCACAACAAAAGTCCTCCCAATATTCCGTCTTAGTACAGACTTGAATATTCAATATTTCTCTTGGTTAGTCTATTGCTCGATTGCCATTGCATGGCTCGGCCACAGCCAGTGTCGTAACAAAAAAATAACAAAAATTTTTACAAGTATAAGGTAAAGGAAAACACATTTCAAATTTGTATTAAGGAAATAGTAACAATCATTTATTGTTACAATTTAAATATTTCGCTAGCACTACATAGAAATTAGCCGATATTTTCCACCCATCTGGACCTTCAGCAGCCCGTCCACCTAAGGTTTCCCAACGTCAAGAAACTGTCGTACTGAATTGCCCTATCCTAATTTACCAGAGGACCCACAACAGAAAACGGGACAGTATGTCAATTTTCGCGAGCCGCTACCATTTTCTAGTACAGTACGAAAATTTTTGGCCTTAGGTAGAGTATACTTCAAAATGAGACGTTATATTAGGAGGACGGGTTGCAGATTCCGTGTCCACGCATCACCCGTACTGTATATGACAGCTAGTTTAATCGTCGGCGATTCACTAACTTGGAACACAATTACATACTGGAATTATACAGAACTTTGAACACTACACAAAACTTTTAGGCATTGTAGTTAGTAAGAAAGCTACACAACTTCTCAAGGAGAGGGAAGTGAAACAATGTTTTAAAATACTGTTCAATACAGACGTTCCTGCAATAGTACAGTTCACTGCTGTACTTAACTGTAGTATTTTATTATTCATAAAGCTATTGTAATTTATATAATTTTTGTAAAGAAAAACATCTTTTAGTGGCATGAATAAAACACAAAATATTACTGATATTTCAACCACAAACGTGGATAATAAAATTTAACCTGTCCTCAAGGAGGACATCAGCTCACGGGTATGGATTCAAAACGACTACTTAATTAGTGCTTAATTATTAATTGTCTACTCTTTATCTATATTTCAATTAGGTTAAGGTTAGGTTAGGTTCGGTTTCATTACTTTTGTTTCCTTAACATTGTGTATTATTGATGAAAATATGGAATTCAAAAACTATTTGAGTGTGTCCGAGAATTCCGTTTGCAGAAAATCAAATCCTTCGGACTTTCAAAGATAACGTTTTCAGAATATTTTGTTATATTTTTAACCAACAATTTATAATGCAATAAAATTATAACTTATGAATAATATTTCTTCAAGACAAAGTTTCACTTGCCAGTTTACATGTAGCCTAGTACTGGAACCGTAATATGCTGTCAGACCATCACAAATATCTAGATAACTATCCATGTGATTTGAGGGGAGGAGGGTTTCTCATGGTAATGTATTTGCTCTGAGGACGGGCTCTATCATTTCACTCACTTTGGCACTAATGCGAAAAAAATCCTATATAAATTGCCATCCACACTTCCATGGAAATAAACATTCCAATCATCGAACTCGAACCACCGACTCCAGGAGCAGGAGACTATCGACCAAGGTGCGCACAAGCTTCAACAAGAGAAGGTCCCAGATACACACCACTGGTATCCAACTGGGACTTTATACCTCTCCTGGGCTGTCACTAGAGCATGAAGGAATTAGGTTCCTATTTACTGCTTGGTGAACAAAGGTATTATGTGTAAGAAAAGTGCCCGACCACTGCTGACCCGTTCAGGAATCTAACTAGAAGCAGCCCCTTCACACGTATACTGAACATTACTAATGCATTAAATTCCTTCACTGAGCACTAGAACACCCCTTCACAAGATTGTTGGAGCGTTTTTACCGTCACAACGTAACACATAACGTAGAGTTTGCTTTATGAGTTTAGTGGGACCCCCTAACTATACCTACACTTACCATTGAGAATGTGTATCCTGACGGAGGCGGTTGCGGAGTGGGAGGGCACGCAGGAGTAGGTGCCGGTGGCGGCGTCATGGGCGTCATGGATCAGCAACACGGTCTTCGTGATCGAGCCCCGGTCCGTGATGACGCTCACACGACTGTCTCGGTTGTCGTAGTTGATAACCTGGCGGTATGGAGTAGAGATTAGTGTAATTAGTGTAATTAGGTGGATATATATATATATATATATATATATATATATATATATATATATATATATATATATATATATATATATATATATATATATATATATATATCCTATTATTATCCATTATGTTTCATCTACTTGTTCATCTCAATCACGTCCTGTACCACCTTACCCTAAGAGAATATAAACCTTTGCAAATGCATGGTAAATTTGTCTTTGAAAATGTAAGGAGCGCCTTGCGAAACGCATCCCTAGGCGTCAAACCATAATAAAGTGTGAAAATGAACTTTGTAGAGCTACATTAAATTAAATGTTCACAGGCTTCACAGTTTTTCACCCTAAAGTGATAAATAACCTATATATTTAGGGAATCGATGCTTGAATACAATTCCCAGCCTCAATAAATTAAACATTTTCAAGAGCCTCATGATTGAGAGCATTTGGGAAGGTCAGTCTTATCTGTAAAGTATTGTACTCTCTAAACCCTGAATAAAGTACCCAGCCAACAAGTACAATGCCTTCAATCTACCAAGCAAGTCACGAAGCTTACAATAAGAAAGTCTCACGTTCTAGCAGATACCAATGTGGTGATCCTGAGAAAGTTTAAAGTTTCAACTCCCAGCAAACACACGACGTAACCATAACAAGATAACACTGGTGTTACGTTATTACAACGTAAAATAACATGTGCTTGCTGGGAGCTTAAGTAGTCTCTCCCTTTTTCCTTTTTCTCGCTCCTTCTCTTTTATTTTATTATTATTCCTGCTGTCTCGACTTCTCTTTCCCGCTCACCTTGTTATTGTGGTACCAGAAGATCTCAGTGGGGGATTCTGGGTTGAAGTTGATGATGCAGGTGAGGTTGATGGTGGAGCCTCTGTCCACGTACCGCTCGGCTGAGCCCAGGATGTGCGCCGTCGGTACTTAGGGGCACAGAATGTGGAGATTAATCTCGTGTGGCTGGCTGGTAAGGACGAGCACATTGGTGTCCTCTTAAAAAGAACGTCGCTTTTGGCCGTTTGCCCGTATGGCCGAATATGGACGTAATTTGAAAATGAAAATAAATTTGGGATTTTTTTTTCAACAACAATAAGTTAAGGGTCCTCTGATAGGTTAGGTGGGCAGGAAATTCTCATAAAGTTTCAAAACGTTATGAAAAACGTTAATGGAAAGTTTCCTCTTTAAGCTTGCCGAGTAGGCCGGACGACTCAAACAGAAAACGGGACAGTACGTCACTTTTGTGAGTCGATTTCATTTCAAATTACGTCCAAATTTGGCCGCATACCAGCGAAAAGTGACGTTATTTTTAAGAGGACGGGTTGTGGTAAGAGGGAGGATGGGCACAGGGGAAAGGTTAGTGTTATTGATTTGGTGGACTGACGTTTAGTCAAATAACGGCAAAGGAAGGGATTTGTGTTTAATTAGTGCAGCAGAGATGTTGACAAATTAGTACATAGGATGTGAAGTTGAATAATTAGCATTCAGTGAAGTAAATAAATTACATATAGTTAATGTGGAACCTATTGGTTTTAGCCAGAGGTGTCCGTGAGTAATTAATATGCTTGCACAAGTAAACAAATGGAGATTCTTATAGCTCAGCTTCTATGAAAAGAAAATCCTAGACCCTAGACCACCACTATACGGCATGGTCAAAAACAATGCCAAGTTGCGGGTTCGAATCCTCCACATGGCTCCTACTGATTTTCTCATTGATACATCACGTTAATGTGGTTTTATTGTGCACAATTTGTAACATTATGTAACAGTGGTGCACACAGTGTAGTAATGGGTGAAGGAGTGGGTGGCTAATAGGCGGTTAGGTATAGTGACGGAAGCTCCCATCATGAAGGCTGGCATTCGAGTAACTTAGTGGACGGAGAAGGCATTATGCAACACCCTCCCTCCGACCTCCCCCCCACTTCCCCCGTGATGACCGTGATGAGGGAAATCTAGTATAAATCATATAATTAATTTAAGAGCTAATTGTGCCGTGGCTATGATTCTTATGCAGCTGGTGATTCGCGTGATCAGTAGTATATTTACCATGCCAGTGTTGCTCTGTGTATGCTCTAATTTATTTGGATGGAGAAAAAGAAAGTCGACTTCTTCAGACGGTGATTTCACCGTGAGAATGCTGCCTCGAGGGAGGCCCTAAAGCTTGCTATTGCTGTTCCTGATGATGAGTGGGCTGACCAGAACGTGTCGCCCACTCCGTTGGCCGCTTTCGATTGGGTACTAAGAGCTGGTATTTTTTCAGGTACTACTTTACTCTCACAACAAAAGTAAGGTGGCTCGTCACTGATGGGAATAAGAAGTATCTAGTGATTTGTGGATAGGTTGTTAATTACACACACACAAACGCAGTACAGTGATAAACTAGATAGTGATTGCTATCTCACAGTTAAAAAGACAGTCTGTGGGGTTTAGACGAATGATGAGAGATATTTCCGTTGTCAGGAATAGGTAGCGTGTACTTAGGCCCATCTAGGTCCCTCTAGTTCAGGAGTTGGGAACATTTTTGTGTGATATTGTGCCGAAACTGGCAAACGTCGAATAATTATTTTTGTCAATGTTGTGTATAAGGGGAAGGGAACTATAATGAAAAAGCGCCAAGCCATTATGACTATATAGCACTTGGAAGGGATCAAGATACAGATTTGGGATGGGACATAACGGTGCCTAACCACTTGGACGGTCGGTCAGCAAAGCGAGACCGTCGCTCGATCAAAAGTTTAAAATATATTATAAAATCAAAATGTTGACACTGTTGGGTACAGAACGGACGATTACTGTTAGCAGGGCTGAAAGATTTTCCATCCCATAGCTCATGTTAAGCCTAACCCACTATTTCCCTACAATGCTCAAAAATTGCATTTGAATGCCTGTTTTATCATGATTTTGAAGATTTGCCATGTGTTTTTTTAGATTTGGGAAATATTTAAAAGTGCCATTGGTAACTACGCTTAAAATTGTTCAGTTTGATTTAAAAGGCTTTTATGATGTTTAAGTCATTTAAATATGAAGATAAATCAGTGAAAAAAAATCTATCTACAAATCCACACGTTGGTTAATTCTTCACAATAATTTTTTTTTCAAAACCAGACAAATTTCATCCAAATGATCAACAAATCATTTGACAGAACCTCTACTTAGAAAACAAACATTGTTGTACATGAGTAGTCCTCTATACAATGAACTCGAATCGCTAAGTAAATTCTGAAAATGTCGTTTTTCAGTGCACGCTCAGAAATATAATCATCTTGGTTACAATTTTCATCACTTCTTCAATGAAGCCTTAAGGCCAGCTTTGCACACAAGGGATCCTCGTGTACAATACAATGGAAGCCTAACTGTGGCTGTCCAACATATTTTGCAAACATTTACAAAACCTGCTTCTTTACCACCCATGCTGGGCGCACCATCAGTAGTCACACCAACTATTTTTGAAAGATCATCCGTCGAATAGACAGTTAAATATTTATTTATTTCCTATGGGTGGGGTTTAAATAATGAAGGGACGGCATAGGCTGTACGCCGCGTGCCGCAGATACGCCTCCACCTGCCCCAGACCACATATAAAAAAACCACATACTGATCATCCCCAGGATGTAACCCACAACCCTTGCTATCTATTTACTGTTAGGTAAACTGACCTTCATCAGGATGTAACCCACAACCCTTGCTATCTGTTTACTGTTAGGTAAACTGACCTTCATCAGGATGTAACCCACAACCCTTGCTATCTGTTTACTGTTAGGTAAACTGACCTTCATCAGGATGTAACCCACAACCCTTGCTATCTGTTTACTGTTAGGTAAACTGACCTTCATCAGGATGTAACCCTCAACCCTTGCTATCTATTTACTGTTAGGTAAACTGACCTTCATCAGGATGTAACCCACAACAATTGCCTAACTTCAGGGTGCCAATTCAACTGCTAGGTGAACATAGGCATCAAATGAAAGGAAACTTGCCCAACCGTTTCTGGTCTCCCAGGTGTCTCGATGTGAGCTGAGAACGTATACCACTTTGCTGCAGTACAGATAAGATGTCGAATATTTAAGTAAGGGGGTTTAATCGGGAGAATAATAAAAGTGATTAATATGGATTAATAAAACTGAAGGAATAAATAACAAAAACAATCCAAATAATGAACAATAAATTAAAAACCTATGAAGAACGAAATAAAATTTGTAAGTGAAAACAAACCTGATTTGAGGAAAACGAACAAGTGATGTTTTTTCATACGAAGACAAGAAAGGGACTGAAATTAATTCTAGGAGAGACTCCTGAATTAGTACCAATAGAGACTCTGGAATTAGTTCCAGGAATGAGTCTAGAATTACTCCCAGCAGAGACTCTGGAACTAGCTGTGTGAAGCACCGTATTTGCTTCGGTGTAGGTGTATATGGCGCGCACTAACTTACAACGATATTTATCGAAAAAACAAAATGATGTTTCATTATACATATATTGAAGGCGATGTATAAAGTAGTTGTATGTTTCATTGTGTCTCTATTGAAGGGGGATGTATAAATAATTTTGAATAGGAAAATATTCAATTTTGTGTATGCAAATACAATATACAATACAGTAAATTGTGTTGGTGGTTGACTAAAATATGCGTCCTGTTCCCCGGTAAATACTGTGGTCTAGTGACCCTTGTTGGCTTGGTTGTTGGGTGATTAGTCTAGCCTTGATTGTTGGGTGATTAGCCCAGCCTTGGTGGCTTGGTTGGTGGGTGATTAGCCTAGCCTTGGTGGCTTGGTTGGTGGGTGATTAGCCTAGCCTTGGTGGCTTGGTTGGTGGGTGATTAGCCTAGCCTTGGTGGCTTGGTTGGTGGGTGATTAGCCTAGCCTTGGTGGCTTGGTTGGTGGGTGATTAGCCCAGCCTTGGTGGCTTGGTTGGTGGGTGATTAGCCTAGCCTTGGTGGCTTGGTTGTTGGGTGATTGGCCCAGCCTTGGTGGCTTGGTTGGTGGGTGATTAGCCTAGCCTTGGTGGCTTGGTTGGTGGGTGATTAGCCTAGCCTTGGTGGCTTGGTTGTTGGGTGATTAGCCCAGCCTTGGTGGCTTGGTTGGTGGGTGATTAGCCTAGCCTTGGTGGCTTGGTTTTTGGGTGATTAGCCCAGCCTTGGTGGCTTGGTTGGTGGGTGATTAGCCTAGCCTTGGTGGCTTGGTTGTTGGGCGATTAGCCCAGCCTTGGTGGCTTGGTTGTCGGGTGATTAGTCTAGCCTTGGTGGCTTGGTTGTTGGGTGATTAGCCCAGCCTTGGTGGCTTGGTTGGTGGGTGATTAGTCTAGCCTTGGTGGCTTGGTTGTTGGGTGATTAGCCCAGCCTTGGTGGCTTGGTTGGTGGGTGATTAGCCTAGCCTTGGTGGCTTGGTTGTTGGGTGATTAGCCCAGCCTTGGTGGCTTGGTTGTCGGGTGATTAGTCTAGCCTTGGTGGCTTGGTTGTTGGGTGATTAGCCCAGCCTTGGTGGCTTGGTTGGTGGGTGATTAGTCTAGCCTTGGTGGCTTGGTTGTTGGGTGATTAGTATAGCCTTGGTGGCTTGGTTGGTGGGTGATTAGTCTAGCCTTGGTGGCTTGGTTGTCGGGTGATTAGTCTAGCCTTGGTGGCTTGGTTGTTGGGTGATTAGTCTAGCCTTGGTGGCTTGGTTGTTGGGTGATTAGTCTAGCCTTGGTGGCTTGGTTGTCGGGTGATTAGTCTAGCCTTGGTGGCTTGGTTGTTGGGTGATTAGTCTAGCTTTGGTGGCTTGGTTGTCGGGTGATTAGTCTAGCCTTGGTGGCTTGGTTGTCGGGTGATTAGTCTAGCCTTGGTGGCTTGGTTGTTGGGTGATTAATCTAGCCTTGGTGGCTTAGTTGTTGAGTGATTAGTCTAGCCTTGGTGGCTTGGTTGTTGGGTGATTAGTCTAGCCTTGGTGGCTTGGTTGTTGGGTAACTAGCCTAGCCTAGCCTTGGTGGCTTGGTTGTTAAGTGACTACACTAGCCTAGCCTTGGTGACTTGGTTGCTGGGTGACTAACCTATCCTAGGTGGCCTCGTTGTTAGGTAACTAGCCAAGCCTAATTTGTTAGGTAACTAACCAAGCCTAATTTGTTAGGTAACTAACCAAGCCTAATTTGTTAGGTAACTAGCCAAGCCTAATCTAACCAATAGCATACGTCCTCTCCACTGGCAAATACAGCAGCTGTTGTGAGATTAGAAGCGGCGAGACTGGCTGGAGACTCACTGGGGTGGTGGCCGGGTAGTAGCTACACACCCCTACGGGCTCACCATAGCCCGTGCTACTTGGAACTTTTTGTTCCAGGTAGCGAATCTTAAACAACAACAACAGCTACACACCGCTGATAATGATACAAGTCCACGAAACGTAAGCACTATCCAGGGCACATAAAAGCCTTGATTACGTCATTTTATGGAACAGATGATTTAGTCGCAAGGTTCTTAGGGCACGTTGACCAGACCACACACTAGAAGGTGAAGGGACGACGACGTTTCGGTCCGTCCTGGACCATTCTCAAGTCGATTGTGGCTTCTTAAGCCTTAAGGCACATTATATTAACAAAGTATAAGGATTTTCAATGTCAGTGAATACACTTTTCAAATGAGAGAGAGAGATGGATGGAGGGAGAGGGAGAAGCAGATATAAAGGAACCAAAGAACAAGGAAATCCATCACGTCCCTGTGCACGGCGCCATTACCCTCCGCTTCTCAGCATACCGAGACCAACAAAAGGCGAAATGAGTCGAGGCAGTCAGGCGTTGCCTATTAACGGCTCAACGACATATTTAGCAACGTAGAAGCCATTGGTGACCACTGACACGGCGACTAACATCTCAGGTCCGCGCCACTACTTTCCCAGAGAGCTCGACTCACTATTAATCCCAAGATCGACGCACTATTAATCCCAATCTCGACCCACTATTAATCCCACGTTCGACCCACTATTAATCCCAAGATCGACCTCCCACTATTACTCCCAATCTCGACCCACTATTAATCCTAAGCTCGACTCACTATTAATGTGAAGGTGTAGGGGAGGCAGTCCTACATGTGAAGGTGTGGGGGAGGTAGTTCCACATGTGAAGGTTTAGGGGAGGTAGTTCCACATGTGAAGGTGTGGGGAAGGCAGTTCCACATATGAAGGTGTGGGGGAGGCAGTCCCACATGTGAAGGTGTGGGGGAGGCAGTCCCACATATGAAGGTGTAGGGGAGGCAGTCCCACATATGAAGGTGTAGGGGAGGCAGTCCCACATGTGAAGGTGTAGGGGAGGCAGTCCCACATGTGAAGGTGTAGGGGAGGCAGTTCCACATATGAAGGTGTGGGGGAGGCAGTCCCACATGTGAAGGTGTGGGGGAGGCAGTCCCACATGTGAAGGTGTAGGAGAAGCAGTTCCGAGGGCAGAGGAAGAGAGAGCGACTCGCAGGTGGCACAGTACAGGAAGGAGTTCACCAGTTGGTGCTGAGGAAGGAGTTCCCTATTATTAAGAGATGGAAGGTCCTGGAGGTCAAAAGAGCTTCCTCCAAATGTCATGTGGCCCCCGTGGGCACCATCACCAGTGCTCCGCGAGGCTCCTGGCGGTGTTGTGTCCCCCGGTACTCACACAGATATACATGCACATCTCTTGTATGTTTAATGCGATTGTTAACTTTCCTCTGTGTGTGTTCGTTTAGGTGTACTAAACTGCATGTGTTAGCAAAGAATAAGTCACAATAACAACAATGTAGTATACTAATAACAGTGTTAGTACACTAACAACAGTGTACTATACTGTAGCTGTTGACGGGGAAGTTAATGTAGCCTTAAGGAATCTGACAGGTGGGTGGTGACGGAGCCGTAGACGGGGAAAATGACTTTATCGATGAGACTCACCGAAGACAGAGAGGTAGACGGGGAAGGTGATGGGGTCAGTCTGGTGAGTGTTAACCTGACACTCGTACCGGCCAGAGTCTCGCGGCTGGACTGAGTTGATCTTGAGGATCCACGACTGGGAGTTGGAGGCCGGGGAGTGGATGACCTCGAACCTGTCGTCGGCAGTGTAGGTGTAGCGCGCCACCGTCAGGATGTGTAGGTCCGACACCCTGATCCACGACACCTGACCACACAAACACCACACATGTCTTACCTCATCACTGAAACCTGGGGCCAGGATATATCAGGCATTTACGTGTACACCTACGAAACCTGTACATCTTTACCCAGTCACAGCGGCTTTGTTTACATGTATTGAAGGGCGAGGATACAGAGGAAGATGAATACAAGGTCAGGTAATTGTCAAGAGAAAACACTCAGCCAATTCGACTATGTAACGAGAAAATCAGTAGGAGCCATGAGGAGGATTCGAACCAGCTCACTTGGTATACTCCCAAGTTAGCGCCCTAGACCGCTACGCCACGAAATGGTCAAAAGCAATGCAACCTGGGATTCCATTGAATCCCCTAAGATTCCTGAGACTGACAACTGAAACCCAATCAGGGTTTTAAGCACTACCCTCCCCCCCCTCCCCCCCTCTGTGGCTAATGGTCCAGTAGCTCTCCTCAGATGCACACTGATTTTCTCATCAAACATAACGTTAATGTGATTTCATTGTGAATTAATATAGCACTATATAATGCACATTCATTGTGCCTTATATAGTCGTAATGACTTGGTGCTTTCCCCTGATAATTCCCCCATCATTGTGCATTTGACTATGTAATACTTGGAAGGAATATAAGGACAAGGAACTGAGATATGAGGAAAATGAGCTGGAATATGAGGACAATGAGCAGGGAAATGAGGACAAAGAACAGATATATGAGAGCAAAGACCTTATGATATGAGAACAGTGAGGTGGGATATGAACAACGAGCTGGGACATAGTGACAATGAGCTGGGATATAGTGACAATGAGCTGGGATATAGTGACAATGAGCTGGGATATAGTGACAATGAGCTGGGATATAGTGACAATGAATTGGGATATAGTGACAGTGAGTTAGGATATAGTGACAATGAACTGGGATATAGTGACAATGAACTGGGATATAGTGACAATGAACTGCGATATAGTGGCAATGAACTGGGATATAGTGACAATGAACTGGGACATAGTGACAATGAGCTGTGATATGAAGACAAAACCCTGGAATATGAAGACAAGGAGCTGGAATAGGAGAAGAAGGTGGGATATGGGGACAAGGAGCTGGGACACGAGGACAAGGAGCTGGGATACGAGGACAAGGAGCTGGGACACGAGGACAAGGAGCTGGGACACGAGGACAAGGAGCTGGGACACGAGGACTAGGAGCTGGGACACGAGGACAAGGAGCTGGGACACGAGGACTCGAAGCATTAAGCTAGGAGAATGAAGCATTAAGCTGGGACGATGAAACATTAAGCTGGGAGGATTAAGCATTAAGCTGGGAGGGTGAAACTTTCGAGAGTGTGAAACGTTAAACTGAATATACAAATTTATGTTGCGGGAGGGGGGGGGGGGGTGGACCATTAAGCTGAGAGTGTGAAACATGAAGCTGAGAGTGTGAAACATGAAGCTGAGAGTGTGAAACATGAAGCTGAGAGTGTGAAACATGAAGCTGAGAGTGTGAAACATGAAGCTGAGAGTGTGAAACATGAAGCTGAGAGTGTGAAACATGAAACTGAGAGTGTGAAACATGAAGCTGAGAGTGTGAAACATGAAGCTGAGTGTGAAACATGAAGCTGAGAGTGTGAAACATGAAGCTGAGAGTGTGAAACATGAAGCTGAGAGAGTGAAAGATGAAGCTGAGAAAGTGAAATATGAAGCTGAGAGTGTGAAACATGAAGCTGAGAGTGTGAAACATGAAACTGAGAGTGTGAAACATGAAGCTGAGTGTGAAACATGAAGCTGAGAGTGTGAAACATGAAGCTGAGAGTGTGAAACATGAAACTGAGAGTGTGAAACATGAAGCTGAGTGTGAAACATGAAGCTGAGAGTGTGAAACATGAAGCTGAGAGTGTGAAACATGAAGCTGAGAGTGTGAAACATGAAGCTGAGTGTGAAACATGAAGCTGAGAGAGTGAAACATGAAGCTGAGAGTGTGAAACATGAAGCTGAGAGTGTGAAACATGAAGCTGAGAGTGTGAAACATGAAGCTGAGAGTGTGAAACATGAAGCTGAGAGTGTGAAACATGAAGCTGAGAGTGTGAAACATGAAGCTGAGTGAGTGAAACATGACGCTGAGAGTGTGAAACATGAAGCTGAGAGTGTGAAACATGAAGCTGAGAGTGTGAAACATGAAGCTGAGAGTGTGAAACATGAAGCTGAGAGAGTGAAACGTGAAGCTGAGTGTGAAACATGAAGCTGAGAGTGTGAAACATGAAGCTGAGAGTGTGAAACATGAAGCTGAGAGTGTGAAACATGAAGCTGAGAGTGTGAAACATGAAGCTGAGTGTGAAACATGAAGCTGAGTGTGAAACATGAAGCTGAGTGTGTGAAACATGAAGCTGAGTGTGAAACATGAAGCTGAGAGTGTGAAACATGAAGCTGAGAGTGTGAAACATGAAGCTGAGAGTGTGAAACATGAAGCTGAGTGTGAAACATGAAGCTGAGTGTGAAACATGAAGCTGAGAGTGTGAAACATGAAGCTGAGTGTGAAACATGAAGCTGAGTGTGAAACATGAAGCTGAGTGTGAAACATGAAGCTGAGAGTGTGAAACATGAAGCTGAGAGTGTGAAACATGAAGCTGAGAGTGTGAAACATGAAGCTGAGTGTGAAACATGAAGCTAAGTGTGAAACATGAAGCTGAGAGTGTGAAACATGAAGCTGAGAGTGTGAAACATGAAGCTGAGAGTGTGAAACATGAAGCTGAGTGTGAAACATAAAGCTGAGTGTGAAACATGAAGCTGAGAGTGTGAAACATGAAGCTGAGAGTGTGAAACATGAAGCTGAGAGTGTGAAACATGAAGCTGAGAGAGTGAAACATGAAGCTGAGAGTGTGAAACATGAAGCTGAGAGTGTGAAACATGAAGCTGAGAGTGTGAAACATGAAGCTGAGAGTGTGAAACATGAAGCTGAGAGAGTGAAACATGAAGCTGAGAGTGTGAAACATGAAGCTGAGAGTGTGAAACATGAAGCTGAGAGTGTGAAACATGAAGCTGAGAGTGTGAAACATGAAGCTGAGAGTGTGAAACATGAAGCTGAGAGTGTGAAACATGAAGCTGAGAGTGTGAAACATGAAGCTGAGTGTGAAACATGAAGCTGAGAGTGTGAAACATGAAGCTGAGTGTGAAACATGAAGCTGAGAGTGTGAAACATGAAGCTGAGAGTGTGAAACATGAAGCTGAGAGTGTGAAACATGAAGCTGAGTGTGAAACATGAAGCTGAGAGTGTGAAACATGAAGCTGAGAGTGTGAAACATGAAGCTGAGAGTGTGAAACATGAAGCTGAGAGTGTGAAACATAAAGCTGAGAGTGTGAAACATGAAGCTGAGAGTGTGAAACATGAAGCTGAGAGTGTGAAACATGAAGCTGAGAGTGTGAAACATGAAGCTGAGAGTGTGAAACATGAAGCTGAGTGTGAAACATGAAACTGAGAGTGTGAAACATGAAGCTGAGAGTGTGAAACATAAAGCTGAGAGAGTGAAACGTGAAGCTGAGTGTGAAACATGAAGCTGAGAGAGTGAAACGTGAAGCTGAGTGTGAAACATGAAGCTGAGAGTGTGAAACATGAAGCTGAGAGTGTGAAACATGAAGCTGAGTGTGAAACATGAAGCTGAGTGTGAAACATGAAGCTGAGAGTGTGAAACATGAAGCTGAGAGAGTGAAACGTGAAGCTGAGAGTGTGAAACATGAAGCTGAGTGTGAAACATGAAGCTGAGAGTGTGAAACATGAAGCTGAGAGAGTGAAACGTGAAGCTGAGAGTGTGAAACATGAAGCTGAGAGTGTGAAACATGAAGCTGAGAGTGTGAAACATGAAGCTGAGAGTGTGAAACATGAAGCTGAGAGTGTGAAACATGAAGCTGAGAGTGTGAAACATGAAGCTGAGTGTGAAACATGAAACTGAGAGTGTGAAACATGAAGCTGAGAGTGTGAAACATAAAGCTGAGAGAGTGAAACGTGAAGCTGAGTGTGAAACATGAAGCTGAGAGAGTGAAACGTGAAGCTGAGTGTGAAACATGAAGCTGAGAGAGTGAAACATGAAGCTGAGTGTGAAACATGAAGCTGAGAGTGTGAAACATGAAGCTGAGAGTGTGAAACATGAAGCTGAGTGTGAAACATGAAGCTGAGTGTGAAACATGAAGCTGAGAGTGTGAAACATGAAGCTGAGAGAGTGAAACGTGAAGCTGAGAGTGTGAAACATGAAGCTGAGTGTGAAACATGAAGCTGAGAGTGTGAAACATGAAGCTGAGAGAGTGAAACGTGAAGCTGAGAGTGTGAAACATGAAGCTGAGTGTGAAACATGAAGCTGAGAGTGTGAAACATGAAGCTGAGAGAGTGAAACGTGAAGCTGAGTGTGAAACATGAAGCTGAGAGTGTGAAACATGAAGCTGAGAGTATCAAAGGTTTCAATACTGAGCACTTGGCTTGGAGCTGGAGAAGCTTGCTTTATTGTGGGCAGTAAAGCTGAGTGTTGTGAGATACTCCTTGAGATATAAGACAACTTGTGAGGTAAGTCATAAGGCTGGGAGATACGTCATAAGGTTGGGAGAGTTACAGTAAGGCTGAAATATAATCCATATGACTGAGAGATGATGATAATGTTGACACTCTAACACTTTCCCTCAGACACTGGCCCTCAAACACTGGCCCTCAAACACTGGCCCTCAAACACTGGCCCTCAAACACTGGCCCTCAAACACTGGCCCTCAAACACTGGCTCTCGAACACTGGCCCTCAAACACTGGCCCTCAAACACTTTCCCTCAGACACTGGCCCTCAAACACTTTCCCTCAGACACTGGCCCTCAAACACTAGCCCTCAAACACTGGCCCTCAAACACTGGCCCTCAAACACTGGCCCTCAAACACTGGCCCTCAAACACTGGCCCTCAAACACTGGCCCTCAAACACTGGCCCTCAGATTCTGGCCCTCAGACACTGGCCCTCAAACACTGGCCCTCAAACACTGGCCCTCAAACACTGGCCCTCAGACACTGGCCCTCAAACACTGGCCCTCAAACACTGGCCCTCAAACACTGGCCCTCAAACACTGGCCCTCAAACACTGGCCCTCAGATTCTGGCCCTCAGACACTGGCCCTCAAACACTGGCCCTCAAACACTGGCCCTCAAACATTGGCCCTCAAACACTGGCCCTCAGATTCTGGCCCTCAGACACTGGCCCTCAAACACTGGCCCTCAAACACTGGCCCTCAAACATTGGCCCTCAAACACTGGCCCTCAGATTCTGGCCCTCAGACACTGGCTCTCAAACACTGGCCCTCAAACACTGGCCCTCAAACACTGGCCCTCAAACACTGACCCTCAGACACTGGCCCTCAAACACTGGCCCTCAAACACTAGCCCTCAAACACTGGCCCTCAAACACTGGCCCTCAGATTCTGGCCCTCAGACACTTGCCCTCAAACACTGGCCCTCCAACACTGGCCCTCCAACTCTGGCCCTCAAACACTGGCCCTCCAACACTAGCCCTCCAACACTGGCCCTCCAGCTCTGGCCCTCAAACACTGGCCCTCCAACACTGGCCCTGCAACTCTGGCCCTCAAACACTGGCCCTCCAACTCTGGCCCTCAAACACTGGCCCTCTGACACTGGCCCTCCAACACTGGCCCTCCAACACTGGCCCTCACCGTCTTGTTGCCTCTGTTATGGACAATACAGTGAAGGTAAGCGATGTCATCCTTGAGGGCCGTCACGTTCTGAGGAGGAGACGGGTCGAACATGGGTCCAGGGGCATTTGGGTACCAGGGTATGGGGCGCCGTGCCCCTGCTGGTGACGGGGAGGGCTCAGGGAAGACTATGCCCGCGTCTCTCCCATAGTAACGGGATCCCGGCAGTCTCCCGTAGCTCGGTGTGCCTGCAACAGGTGAACAGAAAACGAGAATAAAGTTAGTTCCCTTTTTGTTCTATTGGAATAACCCAAATATGTTAATTAACATGTGGAACAGTAGCTATACAGCCTTACCTAATCTGCCCAAGGCCTATTTAACCAATCTTAAGCCTAAGATATTCCATATAAGCCTAATTTAGGTGACATATGTGGTATAAGTTCTATCATTAGTGGAACGTGTATTCTTAAAGTGTTATTTTCTTATTAGAAACTTCTTAAAATAGTAAAAGGCTCTTCTTTCTTATTTGTTCCTGTGTCTGGAAGTGAATGAAGCTGTTCTGATCGAGGAAAGATGTACAGGTTTCGTTAGTGAGTACATAATGCTTGATGAATATTGGCTCTGGCCTCAATCCTGCAGTTGGCTTTCACTACCAAACATCGAACACATCCTGCTGAGTAGAACGTGTTGACGCTGGATTACCACGTGTTGACACTGGATTACCACGTGTTGACACTGGATTACCACGTGTTGACACTGGATTACCACGTGTTGACACTGGATTACCACGTGTTGACACTGGATTACCACGTGTTGACACTGGATTACCACGTGGTGACACTGGATTACCACGTGGTGACGCTGGATTACCACGTGTTGACGCTGGATTACCACGTGTTGACACTGGATTACCACGTGTTGACACTGGATTACCACGTGTTGACACTGGATTACCACGTGTTGACACTGGATTACCACGTGGTGACACTGGATTACCACGTGGTGACACTGGATTACCACGTGGTGACACTGGATTACCACGTGGTGACACTGGATTACCACGTGGTGACACTGGATTACCACGTGGTGACACTGGATTACCACGTGGTGACACTGGATTACCACGTGGTGACACTGGATTACCACGTGGTGACACTGGATTACCACGTGGTGACACTGGATTACCACGTGTTGACACTGAATTACCACGTGTTGACACTGGATTACCACGTGGTGACACTGGATTACCACGTGGTGACACTGGATTACCACGTGGTGACACTGGATTACCACGTGGTGACACTGAATTACCACGTGGTGACACTGGATTACCACGTGGTGACACTGGATTACCACGTGTTGACACTGGATTACCACGTGTTGACACTGGATTACCACGTGTTGACACTGGATTACCACGTGTTGACACTGGATTACCACGTGGTGACACTGGATTACCACGTGGTGACACTGGATTACCACGTGGTGACGCTGGATTACCACGTGTTGACACTGGATTACCACGTGTTGACACTGGATTACCACGTGTTGACACTGGATTACCACGTGTTGACACTGGATTACCACGTGGTGACACTGGATTACCACGTGTTGACACTGGATTACCACGTGTTGACACTGGATTACCACGTGTTGACACTGGATTACCACGTGGTGACACTGGATTACCACGTGGTGACACTGGATTACCACGTGTTGACACTGGATTACCACGTGGTGACACTGGATTACCACGTGGTGACACTGGATTACCACGTGGTGACACTGGATTACCACGTGTTGACACTGGATTACCACGTGGTGACACTGGATTACCACGTGTTGACACTGGATTACCACGTGTTGACACTGGATTACCACGTGGTGACACTGGATTACCACGTGTTGACACTGGATTACCACGTGGTGACACTGGATTACCACGTGTTGACACTGGATTACCACGTGTTGACACTGGATTACCACGTGTTGACACTGGATTACCACGTGGTGACACTGGATTACCACGTGGTGACACTGGATTACCACGTGTTGACACTGGATTACCACGTGTTGACACTGGATTACCACGTGGTGACACTGGATTACCACGTGGTGACACTGGATTACCACGTGGTGACACTGGATTACCACGTGTTGACACTGGATTACCACGTGTTGACACTGGATTACCACGTGGTGACACTGGATTACCACGTGGTGACACTGGATTACCACGTGTTGACACTGGATTACCACGTGGTGACACTGGATTACCACGTGTTGACACTGGATTACCACGTGGTGACACTGGATTACCACGTGGTGACACTGGATTACCACGTGGTGACACTGGATTACCACGTGATGACACTGGATTACCACGTGTTGACACTGGATTACCACGTGTTGACACTGGATTACCACGTGGTGACACTGGATTACCACGTGGTGACTGTGGATTACCACGTGTTGACACTGGATTACCACGTGGTGACACTGGATTACCACGTGTTGACACTGGATTACCACGTGTTGACACTGGATTACCACGTGGTGACACTGGATTACCACGTGGTGACACTGGATTACCACGTGGTGACACTGGATTACCACGTGGTGACACTGGATTACCACGTGTTGATACTGGATTACCACGTGGTGACACTGGATTACCACGTGTTGACACTGGATTACCACGTGTTGACACTGGATTACCACGTGGTGACACTGGATTACCACGTGTTGACACTGGATTACCACGTGTTGACACTGGATTACCACGTGGTGACACTGGATTACCACGTGGTGACACTGGATTACCACGTGTTGACACTGGATTACCACGTGGTGATACAATAAGTTGCCAGTTATTATGGCACTAAGACTAAAGTCTGTTCAGTTAATCCACTCCTCCAACCTGTCCTCTCACATAATACGTCGCAATTCTTACGGAATGCGACGCATTAGACAATATTAAAACACAATAATATTGACGTGTCCTGTAAATTGGTCTTGATAGCTTAGTTGAATTTTTATGTTTCTGGTCAGGCAAAACAGTCGCATTTTATACGGAGTGGCACACGGAGAGAACGAGCCCATCAGTCACGTACAGACAGTCGCAGCAATAAAGCCAGAATGATTAAAATTATTATCATCATTTTAGTAATTCCGACAGTCCTTATTAGAGCCATAAAAGTCGCACTCTCTCCACTAAGCAGATATTGCTGTCAAGGCTCAGTGTCAAATATGTCTTTTACCTTCTGAATGACGCTTTATTTGGCAGCCGAGATTCACAGCCTGTCTGTCACAGTGTCCAGTGCTGAATTTCGCGCAGCGAATTAAACTGAATGTATGTATTAATTGCCTGATGGGGTACCCGGCGGTGCCCGGGTTGATCTGGTGGCTTCGGGTTGACCTCATCCCGCCTGCGACAGTCATTGGTTAATTTTTTCATATTACCCTGTGGCGTAATGGGGTACAATTCTAGGCACCTTTTGTAAGCCTTTGTAAACAATTGTAAGCCTTGATAAACCTTTGTAAACCTTTTTAATCTTCTATAAACTTTTGTGAGCCTTTATTAACCCTTATAAACCTTTGTAAACCTTTATAAACCTTTGTAAGTCTTTTTAAACCGTTATAAACCATTTGTAAGCCTTTATAATCTTCTATAAACCTTTATAACCCTTTACAAACCTTTATGAACTTTGTAATCCTTGTTAAACCTCTATAAACATCTATAAACTTTGTAAACCATTATAAACCTTTGTAAGCCTTTATGAAACTTTGTAAACCTTTTATAATCTTCTATAATCCTTTTTTAAGCCTTTGTAAACCTTTATAAACTTTGGGGTCCCGGTAGTAGAGTCGGGTTCATTCTCGACGCACAATCGAGAATTCCGCGTTCGAATCCCAGACGATGCAGAAGTGGTTAGGCACATTTCCTTTCACCTAATGCCTCTGTTCACCTAGCAGTAAGTAGGTACCCAGGAGTTAGTCTTCTTGTTGTAGGGTTGTTACTAGTTAGGGCGGGGTCAGTAGTTCGACCTTGTGTGTGTGGGGGAGACCTCGATAAAAGCCAAACGTGTATGTATACACTCTGGCTTCCTGTCCCCCGACTTAATGAATTATTATTATTATTATTATTATTATTATTATTAGAAACCATTGTAATCTTCGTAAACCTTTGTAAACCTTTAGAAACCTTTATAACTGTTGTAAACATTTGTAAACCTTTAAAAGCCTGAGAGGTGGTTGAATACACCGTGCTGTATACCACGCGGGTCTGCCAGCCCCACCCTCCACCCTCCACTTGACACTCCGTAAGAAAGGCAACTGTTTCACATTACCAGAAACATGCGAACCCAACCAACCTGTCGAGGCCCAGGTATAGAAAACGTCAATATTAACATGCGCTTTAACTTATTGTAATACGTCACATTTTAGCGTATTTAGCGAATATTTTTTTATTTTATTTATTTTTGTTTGAGGACAAAAATAAGGAAACAATTATTGCCAGAGTAAATTAAGTTAGTTTTGGCTGAACGTCTTGAGTTATAAAACCCTCTAAGCCTGCCCATGACCTTAACTCAATTGGTGAACATAAATAAATCATTGATTTTGTTGATAAAATATACCTGATAACACCTCAACTAACAGGTTGGGGTAATGTTAACAACATTCCCCCTCCCCCCCTTCGGTGATAACAGTGGCTCTAACTAGGGGTAAAGGGGACCCCGACCAGCCATCAAAGAGGTCTTTAATACTGAATTGTCAGATGTGGTTAAACACCTGACTCTTCACCGACATTGTATAATACATCGCTCCTGAGCACTAACATGCTGGCATTAATGACCTCTCTATTACCACGTATTAAAAGTATTATTAATAGAATTAGTCGATCAATATCTCTCTCTCTCTCTCTCTCTCTCTCTCTCTCTCTCTCTCTCTCTCTCTCTCTCTCTCTCTCTCTCTCTCTCTCTCTCTCTCTCTCTCTCTCTCTCTCTCTCTCTCCCTCTCTCTCTCTCTCTCCCTCTCTCTCTCTCTCTCTCTCTCTCTCTCTCTCTCTCTCTCTCTCTCTCTCTCTCTCTCTCTCTCTCTCTCTCTCTCTCTCTCTCTCTCTCTCTCTCTCTCTCTCGCTTTCCCTTCATGTAATTATCGCTCTTTGTCCAACTCCTTCCTCATGCTCCCCTTCTGAATTTGTGTCCATGCTCTTCTTCACCGCCCTGCTTCCTGCCTCCCGTGTTGCTTCTAAAGAATCCCTGGATTGTCCAGCTTTACTAAGGTGCCTCGGATATGCCCTCAGGGGCTCTTGTACGCCTCCTTGATCACGTCAGGGGTTGACGGCCGCCCTCGCCACGAAGGTCTACTGGGGAGGAAGGTTACCCTGGCCAGGATGGTCTACAAGGGAGGAAGGTTACCCTGGCCAGGATGGCCTACAAGGGAGGAAGGTTACCCTGGCCAGGATGGCCTACAAGGGAGGAAGGTTACCCTGGCCAGGATGGCCTACAAGGGAGGAAGGCCAAGGCAGAGCTCAGGTGACATTAGCCCTGGATAAGCCTCAAGGGGCTGTGTGAGAAATGGTTCTCAGCCTGCAGACTACAGCCCCATACTTGTTCTCGAAGCCTGGAGCAGTCTGGGCTGGTGACGAGGCAGAGGGAGTGTGGAGCTGGAGTCCTGGGGGAAGGGGCAAGGTGTGGCTGGGGTGTGACTCGGGCCACAGGGGATGGGGGGGGGGGAGAGTATGTAATCATCCACACTGGCGAAAGTGAATTTCATCAGCTACATGTAAAGTAAGTGCCTGCCTTCAGCCATCATCACAGATACTGCCAAAACTCATTGCCAATTAGAGAATCCTCATTAGCTTAGGACGTTTGGTTTATTGAATTAATAAGTTCAAATTCGTTTTTGCTAAGTTTCCTTGAGTATCAACTAACACCTACTTCAACCTGTCCTCAGGGGCGAGATTCGCTCATGGATTGAATTGGGAACGACTACATAACAATAATGTGAAATATGACATTCGAAAACTATTTCAGTGTGCCCGAGAATTCTGTTTACTGAAAACCAAATTCTTAAAAGAAAACGTGTTCAGCATACACATTATATATTTTAAATGAATTATCTATAACACAATAACGTAATAAATTGAGAAAACTATCTTTTTACGAGAAAGATTAATTTGCCAGTTTACATGTAGACTATTACTTGAACCTGTAACATGCTTTTAGATTATCGCAAATATCTAGGTAACTATCCCAGGTGATTTGAAGGTGTGTGTGGTTTCTTATGGTAATGGATTTGTTGTGAAGACGGGCTCCATACTTACCGTAAGAAGCGGATAATATCTTGAGGTTATCTTGAGATGATTTCGGGGCTTAGTGTCCCCGCGGCCCGGTCCTCGACCAGGCCTCCACCCTCAGGAAGCAGCCCGTGACAGCTGACTAACTCCCAGGTATCTATTTACTGCTTGGGCCCTCTGATAGGTTAGGTAGGCAGGAAATTTTCATAAAGTTTCAAAACGTTATGAAAAACGTTAATTGAAAGTTTCCTCTTCTAACCTTCCCGAGTAAGCCGGACAACTCAAACAGAAAACGGAACAGTACGTCAACTTTTGTGAGTCGATTTCATTTCAAATTACGTCCAAATTTGGCCATAGCGGCGCATACCAGCGAAAAGCGACGTTATTTTTAAGAGGACGGGTTGAAGTAACAGGGGCATCAGGGGGGGGGGGGGGGGGTAAAAGAAACTCTGCCCATTATTTCTCGCCGGCGCCCGGGATCGAACCCGGGACCACAGGATCACGCGTCCAGCGTTCTGTCCACTCAGCCACCGGCTCCCAACATCTTTGGTATCCCCTCCCCCCCCCCGAACCCCCAGGGTCGGGTTGGTAACAATTAAGACAATACCATTTAAACCGTTAATAAGTATCAACAATAAGTAAAGTGCTACAAGAGCAGTGGTCTTCCCTACATGTGTGACCAGTATGTAGCATCACCCAGTGTAACACAAGTCCCCTCCGTGACCTATACATTAGGGTGATTATCACAACATCTCAGAGCAATTCATGAGGAACATAAGTAACAGCTAATTAAGCGGAGGTGGTGGCAGCAATAGCTCGTATTAACCTTAATGACACAGGTGCAACCAATTAGCAGAGAGTGTAGCCTGGTGGATAGCGCGCAGGACTCGTAATTCTGTGGCGCGGGTTCGATTCCCGCACGAGGCAGAAACAAATGGGCAAAGTTTCTTTCACCCTGAATGCCCCTGTTACCTAGCAGTAAATAGGTACCTGGGAGTTAGTCAGCTGTCACGGGCTGCTTCCTAGGGGTGGAGGCCTGGTCGAGGACCGGGCCGCGGGGACACTAAAAAGCCCCGAAATCATCTCAAGATAACCTCAAGATAACCTCAAGTGTTACCAGGTAGAGGTCTGGAGGCAGCCAGGTGTACCAGGTCCCTTACACCTCATGCCTCCATTCCATTACCTATTCAGCCAGTAAATTCTCGGTCGTCTATAATAATTGTGAAGTTCTGCCAGAGCTGTAGGAGGTGTTGACCTGTTTCAGTGTGCCCGTAAATCCTTAATTATTACAGTGTCAGTCATTATATCCGGTCATTATATCTTTATTGTGGTGGCGTTTACGTATTTCTAGTATGCCTGGTCTACTGGGGAGTAAGGTCAACACCAGGATGGTCTACTGGGGAGTAAGGTCAACACCAGGATGGTCTACTGGGGAGTAAGGTCAACACCAGGATGGTCTACTGGGGAGTAAGGTCAACACCAGGATGGTCTACTGGGGAGTAAGGTCAACACCAGGATGGTCCACTGGGGAGTAAGGTCAACACCAGGATGGTCTACTGGGGAGTAAGGTCAACACCAGGATGGTCCACTGGGGAGTAAGGTCAACACCAGGATGGTCTACTGGGGAGTAAGGTCAACACCAGGATGGTCTACTGGGGAGTAAGGTCAACACCAGGATGGTCTACTGGGGAGTAAGGTCAACACCAGGATGGTCTACTGGGGAGTAAGGTCAACACCAGGATGGTCTACTGGGGAGTAAGGTCAACACCAGGATGGTCCACTGGGGAGTAAGGTCAACACCAGGATGGTCCACTGGGGAGTAAGGTCAACACCAGGATGGTCCACTGGGGAGTAAGGTCAACACCAGGATGGTCTACTGGGGAGTAAGGTCAACACCAGGATGGTCCACTGGGGAGTAAGGTCAACACCAGGATGGTCCACTGGGGAGTAAGGTCAACACCAGGATGGTCTACTGGGGAGTAAGGTCAACACCAGGATGGTCCACTGGGGAGTAAGGTCAACACCAGGATGGTCTACTGGGGAGTAAGGTCAACACCAGGATGGTCCACTGGGGAGTAAGGTCAACACCAGGATGGTCCACTGGGGAGTAAGGTCAACACCAGGATGGTCTACTGGGGAGTAAGGTCAACACCAGGATGGTCCACTGGGGAGTAAGGTCAACACCAGGATGGTCTACTGGGGAGTAAGGTCAACACCAGGATGGTCTGTAGCTTGTAAACTTCACAACCCAAAGTTATTATTGTCATAAACATCTTCGCAGTACTTCGGGGCTCAAAATCTGTTTAATAAACGTAAAGAAAGCCGCAATGTTTTGGTAAAATGTATAGGTTTCGTAAGTGGGTGAGTGCACGCTTGATGAAGCTTGGTACTGGTGTGGGGTCTTGTGGCGTTACTTGGGTGTCCTCTAAGATCTGCATCCCAAGATGCCCGTCTTAATTTCCAGAGTCGGGGGACAGGAAGCCTGTTAGTTTTATCGAAGAGTCCCCCTTCTCCTAAATCAATTACGTTTTCTTTTTTTACTGCAGTCTGAGCAAGAGCATCAACTTTATCATGTTCATGCTGGCCAATGTGAGAATGAATCCACGACATTTTGATTTTTACTCCCTTATTAAGTATGCGTATATACCTATGTCTGCCCTCGGGGACAAGCACGTTATTTGATTGTAAGCTGTTTGTGAGTGTTACCAGTATTGGTATCAGTTCAACATGCAAGGCGGATGACCAGTTACAAACTCCTATATCCTTTTCAATTGTGCTTACCTCGGGTTGAGGAACAGTAACAGCACTTCCCCGCCCTTCCTGTAGCTGAAGTGAGTGATCCGTCCGTGAATATGGTCAGTGTGATGTTTTTAGTTTATATATTGTGTACGTGTTCTTTGGTACTTAGCAGCAAGCTGAGCATGAGGGCGTTACCTGTCTTCCCAGGGACCTATTTACTCCTCAGGTAAAGAGGAAATCTCGTCTCTTGAGATTGAGAGGAGGATGTAGACCACTGTGTAACCCTTCACATGGTCGAGGCAAACTGTACGAGTACCCATGCTAGTATGTTAATATGTAAACAAAAGCTTTCCTAGAATCGTGATAATTCATATGAGTTTAAAGTTTGTATATGTAAATGTGAATAATTTTTCCTTGCCACACCCCAGAGGTGGCGACACACCCCAGAGGTGGCGACACACCCCAGAGGTTCAACCACACCCCAGAGGTCGAGCCACACCACAGAGGTCGAGCCACACCCCAGAGGTCCAACCACACCCCAGAGGTCGAGCCACACCCCAGAGGTCGAGCCACACCCCAGAGGTCCAACCACACCCCAGAGGTCCAACCACACTCCAGAGGTCGAGCCACACCCCAGAGGTCGAGCCACACCCCAGAGGTCTAGCCACACCCCAGAGGTCTAGCCACACCCCAGAGGTCTAGCCACACCCCAGAGGTCGAGCCACACCCCAGAGGTCGAGCCACACCCCAGAGGTCCAGCCACACCCCAGAGGTCGAGCCACACCCCAGAGGTCGAGCCACACCCAAATTGCATCTAATCATCGATTTTCCCCTGACGACATGAAGGCCTGGGTGTGGTCAGGCGGGTGAACGGATCATGACTGAGGGATCTCTGTACACACTCCAGGGGGTGTTAACGGGATTATACTTGGCACTCTGGGTAAAGTTCATGTTAAAACTGGAGGCACTCAGGACAAAACTTGAGGTAAGCAAGGTGAAACTAGACGCACTGAAGGTGAAACTAGACGCACTGAAGGTGAAACTAGACGCACTGAAGGTGAAACTAGACGCACTCAAGGTGAAACTAGACGCACTCAATGTGAAACTAGACGCACTGAAGGTGAAACTAGACGCACTGAAGGTGAAACTAGACGCACTCAAGGTGAAACTAGACGCACTCAATGTGAAACTAGACGCACTGAAGGTGAAACTAGACGCACTCAAGGTGAAATTAGACGCACTGAAGGTGAAATTAAACGCACTCAGGGTGGTCAACCTTGAAGTTAACTTTCTGGTGGTCCATCACTACATATTGGTGCTTTCGACCAAATAGTTACTCTAAGTAACTATTTGGTCGAAATAGTTACTTCTGTGTATATTCTCTACGCCCATGTAAATTCTGGTGTCATCTGTAAAGGATGATACAGCGCTAAAGTTTGTATCACATGTCTATGTCTGATATGAAGATGAGAGAAAGTACTGGATCAAGCAACAGTACTCTGGGGGACTCAGGAGAACACAGTAAATGATCCGGATTTTACTTTGTTGACAATTACACTCTGGGTTCTGGTGGTTCGGAAGTTAAGGACCCATCTCCTCACTTTGCCAGTAATTCCTTTTGAACACATATGTGTGTATTAACACAATGGTTACATATGTCGAAAGCTTTTGCGAATATAATGTATATTATATTATGATTTTGCTTCTCTGCCTTGGCATGTATGATATGCCCTGGCATGTCATAGTGGTCCAGCAGTTGTGTGAGGCAGGAGCGCCCTGTTCTGAACCCGTATTGTTCATGGTTTTATGATGAGTGATGTTTGAGCTATTGGTCTATAATCTTATGCATCTTCTTTACTACCTCCTTCTTTAACGTGGCGCGGTCTCCTGTGTGTCGGGGACAACGCCAGTATCTAGGCTCCTTCTCCATTATATGTTCAGGACCTGTCATGGTGGTTCTTTGGAATTCTTGATGAATGTAGAATTCCATGAGTCCGGGCCTGGTGCAGACGTATGAGGAACGTCCAGGTATACGGCGGAGAACAACCAGTGACCAGCTCAGGTGTTATTAAGGTAGACACCCGTATTATATGAACGTTTAAACACAATATGATAGGAGATTCAGAAAGAGATGATGGGAGATATTAATGTGTTTCTCATATCCATATTGGTTCCTTTATCTATTATCTCCCCCCCCCCTCTCTCTCTCTCTCTCTCTCTCTCTCTCTCTCTCTCTCTCTCTCTCTCTCTCTCTCTCTCTCTCTCTCTCTCTCTCTCTCTCTCTCTCTCTCTCTCTCTCTCTCTCTCTCTCACAAAGTGTTGCTCACAAAGTGTTGCAACAAGCTCCCAGCGGTGCCATCATTGTGGCACTGTGCGGCTGGCGGATCTTAGGCAAACTCGCTTTGCTGGGTAACCACTTGATGGGTCAGATGGAGGCGCGGGGCGGTGAGAGGAACACCCTTCCTGCAGGGGGTGCCATGCCACTCTCTTGCCTCCAGGCATGATAAGTTTATAGCTTGGTGATAATCTCTCCTCCCAACATTAGGCAAATTAACGTGTCTTTTGTATCTCGGACCCACTATAGTCAGCACCCACTATAGTCAGCACCCACTATAGCCAGCAGCCACTATAGCCAGCACCCACTATAGCCAGCACCCACTATAGCCAGCACCCACTATAGCCAGCACCCACTATAGCCAACACCCACTATAGCCAGCACCCACTATAGCCAGCACCCACTATAGCCAGCACCCACTATAGCCAGCACCCACTATAGCCAGCAGCCACTATAGCCAGCACCCACTATAGCCAGCACCCACTATAGCCAACACCCACTATAGCCAGCACCCACTATAGCCAGCACCCACTATAGCCATCACCCACTATAGTCAGCACCCACTATAGTCAGCACCCACTATAGCCAGCAGCCACTATAGCCAGCAGCCACTATAGCCAGCAGCCACTATAGCCAGCACCCACTATAGCCAGGACCCACTATAGCCAGCACCCACTATAGCCAGCAGCCACTATAGCCAACACCCACTATAGCCAGCAGCCACTATAGCCAGCACCCACTATAGCCAGCACCCACTATAGCCAACACCCACTATAGCCAGCACCCACTATAGCCAGCACCCACTATAGCCAACACCCACTATAGCCAGCAGCCACTATAGCCAGCACCCACTATAGTCAGCACCCACTATAGCCAACACCCACTATAGCCAGCACCCACTATAGCCAGCACCCACTATAGCCAGCACCCACTATAGCCAGCACCCACTATAGCCAGCACCCACTATAGCCAGCACCCACTATAGCCAGCAGCCACTATAGCCAGCACCCACTATAGCCAGCACCCACTATAGCCAACACCCACTATAGCCAGCACCCACTATAGCCAACACCCACTATAGCCAGCAGCCACTATAGCCAGCACCCACTATATCCAGCACCCACTATAGCCAACACCCCTATAGCCAGCACCCACCATAGCCAACACCCACTATAGCCAGCACCCACTATAGCCAGCACCCACTATAGCCAACACCCACTATAGCCAGCAGCCACTATAGCCAACACCCACTATAGCCAGCACCCACTATAGCCAGCACCCACTATAGCCAGCAGCCACTATAGCCAGCACCCACTATAGCCAGCACCCACTATAGCCAACACCCACTATAGCCAGCACCCACTATAGCCAGCACCCACTATAGCCATCACCCACTATAGCCAGCACCCACTATAGCCAGCACCCACTATAGCCAGCAGCCACTATAGCCAGCACCCACTATAGCCAACAACCACTATAGCCTGCACCCACTATAGCCAGCACCCACTATAGCCAGCACCCACTATAGCCAGCACCCACTATAGCCAGCACCCACTATAGCCAGCACCCACTATAGCCAGCACCCACTATAGCCAGCAGCCACTATAGCCAGCACCCACTATAGCCATCACCCACTATAGCCAGCACCCACTATAGCCAGCACCCACTATAGCCAGCACCCACTATAGCCAGCAGCCCACTATAGCCAGCACCCACTATAGCCAGCACCCACTATAGCCAGCACCCACTATAGCCAACAACCACTATAGCCAGCAGCCACTATAGCCAGCACCCACTATAGCCAACAACCACTATAGCCAGCAGCCACTATAGCCAGCACCCACTATAGCCAGCAGCCACTATAGCCAGCACCCACTATAGCCATCACCCACTATAGCCAGCACCCACTATAGCCAGCAGCCACTATAGCCAGCACCCACTATAGCCATCACCCACTATAGCCATCACCCACTATAGCCAGCACCCACTATAGCCAGCACCCATTATAGCCAGCACCCACTATAGCCAGCACCCACTATAGCCATCACCCACTATAGCCAGCACCCTCTATAGCCAGCACCCACTATAGCCAGCACCCACTATAGCCAGCACCCACTATAGCCAGCACCCACTATAGCCAGCACCCACTATAGCCAGCACCCACTATAGCCAGCACCCACTATAGCCAGCACCCACTATAGCCAGCACCCACTATAGCCATCACCCACTATAGCCATCACCCACTATAGCCAGCAGCCACTATAGCCAGCACCCACTATAGCCAGCACCCTCTATAGCCAGCACCTACTATAGCCAGCACCCACTATAGCCAGCACCCACTATAGCCAGCACCCTCTATAGCCAGCACCCACTATAGCCAGCACCCACTATAGCCAGCACCCACTATAGCCAGCACCCACTATAGCCAGCACCCACTATAGCCAGCACCCACTATAGCCATCACCCACTATAGCCATCACCCACTATAGCCAGCAGCCACTATAGCCAGCACCCACTATAGCCAGCACCCTCTATAGCCAGCACCTACTATAGCCAGCACCCACTATAGCCAGCACCCACTATAGCCAACAGTCACTATAGCCAACAGCCACTATAGACAGCAGCCACTATAGACAGCAGCCACTATAGACAGCAGCCGCTATAGATAGCATCCACTATAGACAGCAGCCACTATAGCCAGCACCCACTATAGCCAGCACCCACTATAGCCAGCAAGCACTATAGAAAGCAGCCACTATAGCCAACAGTCACTATAGCTAACAGCCACTATAGACAGCAGCCACTATAGACAGCAGCCACTATAGACAGCAGCCGCTATAGATAGCATCCACTATAGACAGCAGCCACTATAGATAGCAGCCACTATAGATAGCAGCCACTATAGATAGCATCCACTATAGATAGCAGCCACTATAGATAGCAGCCACTATAGATAGCAGCCACTATAGCCAACAGTCACTATAGCCAACAGCCACTATAGATAGCAGCCACTATAGACAGCAGCCACTATAGACAGCAGCCACTATATACACTATATACAGCAGTAGTTATAGATAGCATCCACTAAAGACAGCAGCCACTATATACACTATATACAGCAGCCACTATAGACAGCAGCCACTATAGACAGCAGCCACTATAGCCAGCAGCCACTATAGACAGCAGCCACTATAGACAGCAGCAACTATAGCCAGCAGCCACTATAGACATCAGCCACTATATACAGCAGCCACTATAGCCAGCAGCCACTATAGCCAGCAGCAACTATAGACAGCAGCCACTATAGCCAGCAGCCACTATAGCCAGCAGCCACTATATACAGCAGCCACTATATACAGCAGCCACTATATACAGCAGCCACTATAGCCAGCAGCCACTATAGCCAGCAGCCACTATAGCCAGCAGCAACTATAGACAGCAGCCACTATAGCCAGCAGCCACTATAGCCAGCAGCCACTATAGCCAGCAGCCACTATAGACAGCAGCCACTATATACAGCAGCCACTATAGCCAGCAGCCACTATAGCCAGCAGCAACTATAGACAGCAGCAACTATAGACAGCAGCCACTATAGACAGCAGCAACTATAGACAGCAGCCACTATAGCCAGCAGCCACTATAGACAGCAGCAACTATAGCCAGCAGCCACTATAGACAGCAGCAACTATAGACAGCAGCCACTATAGCCAGCAGCCACTATAGACAGCAGCCACTATAGACAGCAGCCACTATAGACAGCAGCCACTATAGACAGCAGCAACTATAGCCAGCAGCCACTATAGACAGCAGCAACTATAGCCAGCAGCCACTATAGACAGCAGCAACTATAGACAGCAGCCACTATAGCCAGCAGCCACTATAGACAGCAGCCACTATAGACAGCAGCCACAGTAGCCAAGAACACTAAACAACGCACACACACACACACACACACTATGTGTGTGTGTTTGCAGATGACGCAAAATTAATGAGAAGAGTTGTGACAGACGAGGATTGTAGGATCCTCCAAGAGGACTTAAACAGGCTGCAGAGATGGTCAAGGAAATGGCTACTGGAGTTTAACACCAGTAAATGTAAAGTTATGGAAATGGGATCAGGTGACAGGAGACCAAAGGGACAGTACACAATGAAGGGGAACAGCCTACCTGTAACGATTCGAGAAAGAGACCTGGGAGTGGATGTGACACCTAATCTAACTCCTGAGGCACATATAAATAGGATAACGACAGCAGCGTACTCTACACTGGCGAAAATTAGAACTTCATTCAGAAACCTAAATGAGGAAGCTTTTAGGGCGCTTTACACTGCCTACGTGAGACCCGTCTTAGAGTATGCCGCGCCATCATGGAGCCCCCACCTGAAGAAACACATAAAGAAACTGGAGAAGGTTCAGAGGTTTGCGACGAGGCTTGTCCCAGAGTTACGAGGGATGGGATATGAAGAGCGGCTGAAGGAACTGAACCTAACGACACTAGAGAAAAGAAGGGAGAGAGGAGATATGATAGGGACATATAAAATACTCAGGGGAATTGACAAAGTGGAAATAGATGAAATGTTCACACGTAATAATAACAGAACGAGGGGACATGGGTGGAAACTGGAAACTCAGATGAGTCACAGAGATGTTAGGAAGTTTTCTTTTAGCGTGAGAGTAGTAGAAAAATGGAATGCACTTGGGGAACAGGTTGTGGAAGCAAATACTTTTCATACTTTTAAAACTAGGTATGATAGGGAAATGGGACAGGAGTCATTGCTGTAAACAACCGATAGCTAGAAAGGCGGGATCCAAGAGTCAATGCTCGATCCTGGAAGCACATATAGGTGAGTACATATAGGTGAGTACACACACACACTCACACACACACACACACACACACACACACACACACACACACACACACACACACACACACACACACACACACACACACACACACACACACACACACACACACACACACACACACACACACACACACACACACACACACGCAACAACAACAACAGCAGAAGACAGCGAGTCACTGTGAGGGGTGAGGCCTGGGAGTGGCAAGGCGTCACCAGTGGAGTCCCGCAGGGTCCAGTCCTTGGACCTATACTGTTTCTGATATATGAAAATGATCTCCCAGAGGGTATAGACTGGTTCCTCTCATTGTTTGCTGATGATGCAAACAATGTGAGGAGGATTACAACAGAGGAAGATAGTATGAGGCTACAAGATGAACTAGACAAACTGAATGAATGGTCCAACAAATGGCTACTAAAGTTCAACCCGAGAAATGTAAGGTAATGAAACTAGGCGGTGGAAACAGGAGGCCAGACACAGGATACAGAATGGGAGATGAATTCATTCATGAACCGAACAGAGAGAAAGATCTAGGAGTTGATATTACGCTAAACCTGTCTCCTGAAGCCCACATAAAAAGAATAACATCAGCGGCGTATGCGAGGCTGGCTAACATCAGGACTGCCTTCAGGAACCTGTGTAATAATCCTTCAGAACATTGTATACCACATATGTAAGACCAATCCTGGAGTATGCGGCCCCAGCATGGCACCGTACCATGTCAAGCACAAGTCGAAGCTGGAAAAAGTTCAGAGGTATGCCACTAGACTAGTCCCAGAACTAAGAGACGTGAGATACGAGGAAAGGCTGATTTAATTGCACTTCACGTCACTGAAAGACAGGAGATCTCGGGGAGACGTGACCACTACCTGCAAAATTCTCGGAGGACTTGACTGGGTAGATAAAGATAAACTTTATCTTAAACTGGTAGAAACTGAGTACCCAAATGAGCCACAGGGACGTTAGAAAGAACTTTGTCAGTGTCAGAGTAGTTAACAGATGGAATGCATTAGGCAGTGATGTGGTGGAGGTTGACTCCATATACAGTTTCAAATGTAGATATGATAGAGCCCAGTAGGCTCAGGAATCTGTACACTAGTTGAGTGACATTTGAGAGGCGGGACCAAAGAGCCAGAGCTCAACCCCCGCAAGCACAACTAGGTGAGTACATAAACAAACACTCACCACATACTCATTTGCCCTCCTTTATCGTGCTTCTCATCAGCTCCTCTTGTGCGAGGCGGCGCTCCACTCCCGCCGTAGTTCCTGCACACCGTTTACAGCTTTACCTGTAAACAATTTCCTGTTCGTGAAGCTTCATTCATTAACGCGAAGGGCGGTAAAGAGGAGCAATAACATTGGTTAATGGGATCGCTATAGAGGATTGCAGCACCTCGTCCGTGTAGAATTTGTGTACATGATTAGTTCTGGTAGCCTCCACCCCCTTGATGACGAGGCTGGGCTCACAGCGAGGCGGTGAGTGGTGCGGGTGTCACTGGATGCTGCTGGATTACATAGGATGATACAGGACCACATCGACTATCCGGTGAGTGAGTGAGTGGGCCCCCAACCGGCTTGTCGGGTCGCAGATCACTGCGAGGTGATAGGTAGAGCAGCCTCACAGGTTTACTCAGGATTACAATGACCCACATGGACGAGCCACACGGCGAGGGTGCGGGTGGTCCAGGGAGGTGACCGCACAAGCAAGCGGTGAACCGCGCGGGAGAGCTGGTGTTATGGTCGCCAGCTTAACATACAGATTTGCATTTACATCAATTGATAGTCTTCTGGCGCCTCGTCGACTGCGCTGACAGACGCAACATATATATGGTGCAAGTGACAGGGCTCTCGGCTGTCAGACTCTGAGCTTGGTGCTCTCGCTCTTCAGGCTTTCAGAAGTTAGTTTTTGGGTGTTTCAGCTGTCAGGAACCAGAAGAATTAAGGAAGCAACATAAGGTTTATTGGCCCATACGAGGCAGCTCCTATTGACCCATACGAGGCAGCTCCTATATAGGTGAGCTATGAGGTAGCTCCTATTGGCCCATACGAGGCAGCTCCTATTGACCCATACGAGGCAGCTCCTATTGACCCATATGAGGTAGCTCCTATTGACCCATATGAGGTAGCTCCTATTGACCCATATGATGTAGCTTCTATTGTCTCATACGAGTTAGCTCATATTAACCCTATACAATGTAGCTCCTATTTTCTTGAAGGTAGGTAGGCTTGACCTACGCTTGAAACAATGCCACGTGTATAATGTTACACGGTAATTTGTTCTTTAAATGAACAACTTTGTTTCCAATCAAATATTTGACCCCAAGGGTTTTGTTCTAATAGTAAGTTATCTAATTTATAGCCAGTGTCTCGTGTTCTATTTTGTGTTGATATTTTTAACACATTATTATCTTTTTTTTGTATTCGTATACTTCAGTCGTATGTCGCCCCGTCTCTCTCTCTCTCTCTTTCTCTCTCTCTCTCTCTCTCTCTCTCTCTCTCTCTCTCTCTCTCTCTCTCTCTCTCTCTCTCTCTCTCTCTCTCTCTCTCTCTCTCTCTCTCTCTCTCTCTCTCTCTCTCTCTCTCTCTCTCTCTCTCTCTCTCTCTCTCTCTCTCTCTCCCCCCCTTGCAGCTGCCCTTCCTTAGACCACCGCAATATGACGCACATCCTTCGCCCCCCCCCGCGCCTCTGGGTGTGGCCTGCAAGGCAGACCAAACTCTACACCTTGTGTGTGTGTGTGTGTGTGTGTGTGTACTCACCTAATTATATTCACCTAATTGTGCTTGCGGGGGTTGAGCTCTGGCTCTTTGGTCCCGCCTCTCAACTGTCAATCAACTGGTGTACAGATTCCTGAGCCTACTGGGCTCTATCATATCTACATTTGAAAGGGTGTATGGAGTCAGCTTCCACCACATCACTGCCTAATGCATTCCATTTACTAACTACTCTGACACTGAAAACATTCTTTCTAACGTCTCTGTGGCTCATCTGGGTACTAAGTTTCCACCTGTGTCCCCTTGTTCGTGTCCCACCCGTGCTGAAGAGTTTGTCTTTGTCCACCCTGTCAATTCCCCTGAGAATTTTGTAGGTGGTTATCATGTCTCCCCTTACTCTTCAGGGACGTGAGGTTCAGCTCCTTCAGCCTTTCCTCGTAGCTCATATCTCTCAGTTCCGGGATGAGCCTGGTGGCATACCGCTGAATCTTCTCTAACTTTGTCTTGTGTTTAACTAGGTATGGACTCCAGGCTGGAGCTGCATATTCCAGGACTGGTCTGACATTAGTGGTATACAGGGTCCTGAACGATTCCTTACACAAGTTTCTAAAGGCAGTTCTTATGTTGGCCAGTCTAGCATATGCCGCTGATGATATTCTTTTGATGTGGGCCTCTGGGGACAGGTTCGGTGTGATATCAACCCCCAGATCTTTCTCTCTATTTGACTGTTGCAGGATTTCACCTCCCAGATGGTACCTTGTGTTCAGCCTCCTGCTCCCTTCACCTAATTTCATTACCTTACAGTTTCCTGAGTTGAACTTTAGCAGCCATTTTCTAGACCATTCCTCCAGTTTGTCCAGGTCGTCCTGTAGTCTCTGTCTATCTTTATCCGTCTTTATTCTTCTCATAAATTTTGCATCATCAGCAAACAATGAGAGGAATGAGTCTATACCCTCTGGAAGATCGTTTACATATATTAGAAACAGAATGGGTCCAAGTACTGAGCCCTGTGGGACTCCGCTATGACATCTCGCCACTCTGATGTCTCCCTCCTCACCGTTACTCGCTGTTTCCTGTTGCTTCCTGTTTTTCCTGTTGTTGCTGTTCCCTTATCCACTGGAGCACCTTCCCTTTTACTCCTGCCTGTTGCTCCAACTTTTTTAACAGCCCTTTTATGGGGTACTGTGTTTTCCTGGACTGCTTTCTGGCAATTCAGGAAAATGCAGTCAGCCCACCCTTCCCTTTCCTGCCTAATTTTTGTTGCCTGGTCATAGAATTCTATTAAACCTGTGAGGCACGATTTACCATCTCTGAACCCATGTTGGTGGTGTGTTATAAAGTTATTTCCCTCCAGATGCTCTACGAGCCTTTTCCTCACGATCTTCTCCATCACCTTGCATGGTATACAAGTTAGGGAAACTGGCCTGTAGTTCAGTGCCTCTTG
Organism: Procambarus clarkii; assembly: GCF_040958095.1. NCBI lineage: Eukaryota > Metazoa > Arthropoda > Malacostraca > Decapoda > Cambaridae > Procambarus > Procambarus clarkii. Next base: position 33,054,576 of record NC_091171.1, read on the forward strand.
CCTGTCACCCTTTTTGTATATTGGGACTACGTTAGCTGTCTTCCAAGTTTCTGGTAGGTCTCCTGTTTCCAGTGACCTGTTATACACCATAGAGAGTGGCACACTTAGTGCTTCTGCACCTTCCTTTAGTATCCATAGTGAGATTCTGTCAGGCCCAACAGCCTTTGTCACATCCAGCTCCAGCAGACACCTTTTGACCTCATCACTGGTGAGGTCAAATTCCTGCAAGTTTGCTTGGTTTGCCTCCTCCTCATTTAGTGAAGGGGCTTCTCCTTGTTCTATTGTGAAGACCTCCTGGAATCTCTTGTTGAGTTCTTCACACACCTCCTTATCATTCTGTGTGTGTGTATGTATTCACCTAGTTGTATTCACCTAGTTGTGTTTGCGGGGGTTGAGCTTTGCTCTTTCGGCCTGCCTCTCAACTGTTTACTAACTACTTTTTTCCACACCACACACACACACACCCCAGGAAGCAGCCCGTGACAGCTGACTAACTCCCAGGTACCTATTTACTGCTAGGTAACAGGGGCATTCAGGGTGAAAGAAACTTTGCCCATTTGTTTCTGCCTCGTGCGGGAATCGAACCCGAGCCACAGAATTACGAGTCCTGCGCGCTATCTACCAGGCTACGAGGCCCCAGAGGAGCCTCGTAGTGTGTGTGAGTGTGTGTGTGTGTGTGTGTGTGTGTGTGTGTGTGTGTGTGTGTGTGTGTGTGTGTGTGTGTGTGTGTGTGTGTGTGTGTGTGTGTGTGTGTGTGTGTGTGTGTGTGACCCAGGCAGCACCACTAGGAGGTGGCTGTTGCTTTCCCTTATAAACGGGCACTTGGATGAAAGATAACCTGGAACCTTTATATCTTATAATTACATTTAAAAATATATGACCAGGATTCATGAAGCATTTAATCACCCACTTACGAAACCTATACATCTATCCTCGTCATGGCGGCTTTGTTTACATTTATTAAACAGTTTATGAGTTTCAAAAAACAGTTTATGAGTTATGATGTGTATTATAACACTAATAGTCTTGGCTTGTGAAATTTCCAAGCTCGTAACCTGTTTAATAAATGCAAACAAAGCCATCATGATAAAGAAAAGATGTACAGGTTTCGTATGTGAATGCGTAAATGCTTGATGAATCCCGGCCCTGTTCCCTTCCTCAAGAGGGATGAGATACGCTACGAAATCAAAATCACACTTTTTTTTTTAATTCTTATCTTTATAACCTTGCATTGGTCGGAGTTAAAGTCGAGTAGCCACTTCTGACACCATTTCTGTAGATTGTCAAGTTCAACATCACGAGTTGTTCACACCGGCACACTGAAGGAGACTAAGTGACCAATCTCACACGCGTCATGAGGGAGACCAGATCATCATCTCATGAGTAATCACTGGCAAAGGAGATCATTAATTCTAAAAGACGTTAAGCGAAAGTGATTAATTGTAAGCAGACTGCCTTCAAGGAGCTGAGAATGTGCGTGTGTGTGAAGGCTTCCATCCCAGAGTGATTATTGGTAACAATGGTAGATCTGGTGGGATTTTATTGGTACTTATTGAGTACAGGTACGACCAATGTTTGTTACTCCCACTTCCCCCGCTCTCTCTCTCTCTCTCTCTCTCTCTCTCTCTCTCTCTCTCTCTCTCTCTCTCTCTCTCTCTCTCTCTCTCTCTCTCTCTCTCTCTCTCTCTCTCTCTCGCTCTCTCTCTCGCTCTCTCGCTCTGTTTCTGACTCTTTGATATTTATCAGTCTGAAAATAAAACTGGGAATATTATCATTATCTCATCCCTCTGCAGTGTGTCGATTTCACAGTGGGTGTCAACTTTCACATTGACGTCAGCCTTTAGACTGACGTCAACTAGCAGACGTCACCCAAAAAACCTTGCACCATATAAGTGCGTAGAGCCCCAAGAATGCAAATATGCTAACAGAACATGCGTTTTGTATGTTATTATCTGAATTCAGAATAATTATGAATAAACGATAGAACTCTATGGACAAAGCACCGACCATTTTATATCCACAAACCTTATGGAAAGGTGGATATATATACTCCAGCCCTCCTAAACAAGGGCAATGAGGACGAGTCCGCCTTGCCTATGACAATCCCGACCACACTTACCGGTCACCATGCAAAGTCTAATGAGACTCCTCCCAAGCATCTGACCTCCAGCCCTGGTCAGACACTCACAGATCCTATTATGTTGGCATAGGTTAGGTATTTATTTAGGTTATAAATGCGGTATTTACATGGGGAACAGGACGCGTGAAGCAGTCCACCACTAACTCAGCATACATGTGTATCTGCATGTATACTCATACTGTATCTGTATATGCACTGTATATTCATACTGGTGCTCTTATTAGCACATAAAGCTCCTCATAAATACTTTGCCAATATCTGTATAATCAATTTAATTTACTATCTATTTCTACAAGAGAGAATGTCTGTCTCTTCAAGGTTGGAGGCCAGATGGTTGGGGATGAATGTAGCCAGTTTTCACACATGAAGCATGTGAGGTATAGGAGTGTCATAGGCTATTTGGAGTAGGCTCTAGTGTCACACTTTAAGAAATATTTACATATAACCCAGCCCCCCCCTCTTCCTCTGTCTGATATCATGAAGTCAGTTATGAAATACGGATTGTGTTGTCCGTAGACTTATTAACCCGTTTCAGTGGCCCACCATTCAAGTATCATAGACACCTGTCACCAAGAAAGATAATGAGAATCTTGCTCTTCTCAAAGCTGTCACACTTGAAACAATTGCCTCCTCCATCGAGAGTTTAAGATCTCACGAGCACTGTGTCTACACCGACGGCTCAGTCCAATCCTCTACTGGACGGACTGCAGCGGCATGTAGGTTTTATAGAAATAATATTTGCACAAAGACTGTCAGTGTCAGGTTAAACAACTGGCTGACCTCCACACAAGCAGAACTAGCAGCATTACAACTAGCTACCAGTACATTAAAAAACATTGGAGGAGGAATAATATTCTGCGATTCAAAGTCTGCTCTTCAAGCAATCGAAAACTTCTCTTGGAAGATCGACAGCAAGAACCTCATACTCCCAATTATAAATGACCTAATTGCTGCACAGAGTAAAGAGTCTCGAATCTCCTTTGTATGGATACCTTCACACATAAATATAACCCATCATAATGAGACAGATATTGCAGCCAAATTAGCGTGTAACAAGGATGAAGTTGAATTAGATCTAGGTATCCCCATCTCTGCTATCAAAACTGTATTGGTCCGAACACTCAGATCTGATAGGAAAGAAATTACTGACTCCCAACGACCTGAAAGTACTAATATAAAAAGCTATGATTTGTTCAGATCTGAAACCTATATCTATGGGCAGCACAAAACGTCCACTAGACTGTGCGACACAGTGGTTGCAAGGATCAGGTTGGGTTACCGTTACCTGTGACAGGTGGCTACAGGTGACGGATCTCCCAATCCTGAGCACTCCAGGTGCAAACTCTGTGAGCAGGAACTGCGGCACGATCTCCCGCACTACATCACTGAATGCCCAGTTATTAGACCTTTCAGACCAGTTGGCATGAGGTACCTAGAGCTTTGCAATTACTTTATTCACTCTCGTGTTCTTGAAGATATCCTCACAGTGTACCCAAAATTTGCCAGTGCAGGCTACTAAACATATGAACCTGAATGACTAACCATCCTGCGAGATGGGGACTTGTATTACCACTGCTACCTTATTCACTATTGTGTTGATGATATCCTCAAAATGCTTCTGGAGTCTACCAGTGCAGACTGCTTATCACATGCCTCTGTATGACTAACCATCCTGTGTGATGGGGATTTTATAGCATCACGTAGTTAGCTTTTTTGACACACTGTGCTCCACTTCATATAGTCTAGGGCAGCTGCACTAATGCAGATGTACCTCATGTATTAATAAAAAAAATAGTATTTATTAATACCAACCACTATTTTTATTAATAAAAAAATGGTTACATAATTTTTCTGAGAGAAAGAGGGGAAGAGAGAGAGAGAGAGAGAGAGAGAGAGAGAGAGAGAGAGAGAGAGAGAGAGAGAGAGAGAGAGAGAGAGAGAGAGAGAGAGAGAGAGAGAGAGAGAGAGAGAGAGAGAGAGGAGAAGGGGGGAAGAAGGGGATGTTTAAAGAAAGGGGAAGAGAAGGGGGTGTTTAAAAAGGGTAAAGGTGAGAATTGGGGGAGATTGGAAAAGAGGGAAAAGAGGAGGATGTTCGGTGAGAGGGAGAGAAAGGTGGAGAATGGGGGAGAGAAGGAAAAGTGAGAGAAAGAGGAGCAGATGGGGGTGAAGGGAAGATAATAGAGACCCGGGCGCAGCCGGGTACCTCGTCTGGTAATAATATAATTTATGTTAACATGAGTTAAATTATTAATAGTGTTATTAATGTTATAAATATATAAGTATTATAATAATAATTATATAAGTATTATAGTTATAAATATATAAGTATTATAATAATAAATATATAAGTATTATAATAATAAATATATAAGTATTATAATTATAAATATATGTTATAATTATAATTAAGTATTATAATTATATTGATATAATTAGTTCCAAGTTTAAACTGCAAATGTTCACTCACTCACTGTTTACCACAGTCCGTCCTCGCTCTCTGTCACCCAACATTTTCCTTAACCACAAACGTAAACAAATACAAGTGTTGTCCCTAACCTGAGAAATACAAACCCAAGCAGCTCACCTATATGGGCCCATCCGATCCCACGATCGTCGTCGCTCCTAAATCAACACAACAGCCCACCTATAATCTCCGCGAGGACTCCTGGTTCAGCCTTGACGCCGAGCGGACGTCTGGACACCTCCGCCTGGGAGCCGCCTGTTCACTTCTTGTTTTCGCGTCTTGGCTT
>NC_091171.1:33064465-33089384 GCF_040958095.1 Procambarus clarkii
CCGACGATGCAAAAATTATGAGGAGGATTGAAACAGAGGATGATAGTAGGAGGCTACAAGATGACCTGGATAGACTGAGTGAATGGTCCAACAAATGGCTGTTGAAGTTCAACCCGAGTAAATGCAAAGTGATGAAACTAGGCAGTGGAAACAGGAGGCCAGGCACAGGATACAGAATAGGAGATGAAGTACTTAATGAAACAGACAGAGAGAAAGATCTAGGAGTTGATATCACACCAAACCTGTCTCCTGAAGCCCACATAAAGAGAATAACGTCTGCGGCATATGCGAGGCTGGCTAACATCAGAACGGCGTTCAGGAACCTGTGTAAGGAATCATTCAGAATCTTGTACACCACATATGTAAGACCAATCCTGGAGTATGCGGCCCCAGCATGGAGCCCGTACCTTGTCAAGCACAAGACGAAGCTGGAAAAAGTCCAAAGGTATGCTACTAGACTAGTCCCAGAACTAAGAGGCATGAGTTATGAGGAAAGGCTGCGGGAAATGCACCTCACGACACTGGAAGACAGAAGAGTAAGGGGGGACATGATCACAACCTACAAAATCCTCAGGGGAATCGACCGGGTAAACAAGGATGAACTATTCAACACTGGTGGGACGCGAACAAGGGGACACAGGTGGAAGCTGAGTACCCAAATGAGCCACAGAGACGTTAGAAAGAACTTTTTCAGTGTCAGAGTAGTTAGTAAATGGAATGCATTAGGAAGTGATGTGGTGGATGCTGACTCCATACACAGTTTCAAATGTAGATATGATAGAGCCCAATAGGCTCAGGAATCTGTACACCAGTTGATTGACGGTTGAGAGGCGGGACCAAAGAGCCAGAGCTCAACCCCCGCAAGCACAATTAGGTGAGTACAATTAGGTGAGTACACACACACACACACACACACACACACCCACACACACACACACACACACACGGTTGCACCGCTCTAGTTTTCTACATAAATTTCCTCTCCTTCCAGACGCTCACTAAATTCAGTTTTCTCCGCCATCACTGACACCTTCCCCAGCGGTCACGGAGAGCGAGCCACAGACTCACACACACACAGGCAAAGAGACCGAGAAACAGAGATAGAAAGATAGATAGATAAATAGATAGATAGATAAATAGATAGATAGATAGACATACAGATAGAAAGATAGATATGGATTAATACATAGATAAATTGAGAGAGAGAGAGAGAGAGAGAGAGAGAGAGAGAGAGAGAGAGAGAGAGAGAGAGAGAGAGAGAGAGAGAGAGAGAGAGAGAGAGAGAGAGAGAGAGAGAGAGAGAGAGAGAGAGAGAGAGAGAGAGAGAGAGAGAGAGAGAGAGAGAGAGAGAGATGTACACCATCCTGATTTCCGGAGATCAATTTAATTCTCTCAACATACTGGCCCAATGTTAATCACTTCTTCTTCTTGTTGATAGTAGGTGCAGTTTGCATGAAGGGTTTGTCCTCCCGATGACTGCACCAGTACACATGTTGTTGGACGCGTTTATGTTGAAGATGATCGGAGCTACCAAGGTGCTTGTTGCGTTGTGCTGTAGATAGAGGAACGGTGATTAAAACAGAGGTGTGTGTTAGAGGGAGACTTGCCGCACCGTAGGGCGGTGTGTTGTGTTTATGGCGTCAGCTGATCCTTGGTGCTGTGACGAGGCAGTTGTTTTCTGTGTTTAGCTGTTGGTGGCGCCAGGTATAAATGTGGCGCGGGTCAGATGTGACCCAATTTGTTGGTCGATTGGAGATATTTAGCCAGTGCTTTGACTATTTGGTATTTTTCTTGTGACGAGTGGTCACCGCCTCCTAATATATGCTCGATGGTGAAGGGTATTTTAAGTGCGATAAAGACTTGTTTGAAATTTACTCTGGCACTATAATGTCGGAAGCAGTGCAGGAGATAGTGTTCGACTGTTTCAGGCACCTGACAGTGAGTACAGAGTTCGTTGATGTCTGTTCTGTACTTAGAGCTGTGTGCTGCTAGTTTGGTATGTCGCAGCCTTAATCTGGTCATCGTTACATCAATTTCTCTGCTTTTATATCGGACATGTTAATCACTTCATGACACACACACACACACACACACACAGACACACACACACACACACACACACACAGACACACACACACACACACACACACACACACACACACACACACACAGACACACACACACACACACACACACACACACACACACACACACACACACACACACACACACACACACACACACACACACACACACACACACACACACACACACACACACACACACACACACACATATACTGCTCACAATATCAGGTCATAAATGCCAGCACATGTCCGCTGTGCTACAATAAGAGCCGCGTTCCACCACCATGCCACCCTAGTGATGTGTCCATGACTCCACTACCATCTTCTGAGCACACCTCGCAGATCACAAGTGCCTGCCCCCCCCCCACTCCCATGAGCCAGTATGCTCTCTGCTACCTCACATCTGTGACACTTCCTCTCGCCCTCCTCACAACCTCCTCATTTTGCATTGGATTTTAAGACGATTTCCTGCCATACTTTCCGGTCGCTGTAGGGTCACTGAAGTTAGCACTCAGCTTCAGGTAATTGGCGGAAGCTCTTCGAGGATTGTGACACATGCAAGCATCGCAGTATTCCTCCTCGGACTCTGCCATACCCGCTTCTACACTTCATATTGGATGAAGAAACTCATCACACCTGATACAGAAATTAAGAAGGGAAGGGAACTATCAGGGGGGAAAGCGCCAAGCCATTATGAATATATAGCACTTGGAAGGGGGCCTGATAAGGATTTGGGATGGGACGGTGGGGGAAGGAATGTTACCCAACCACTTGGACGGTCGGGGATTGAACGCCGACCTACATGAAGCTAGACCGTCGCTCTACCGTCCAGGCCAAGGTGGCTGAAATAGAGAGTAAGATAATAAAAACAAACAACAGAAAGTGAAGCTAATAAACAGACAGAAAGGATTGGAAGAAAATAGACTGCAAGACTGAAACAGGAGATGGATGAGAGAGAGAAACGTTGAAATATAGAAAGAGAGAGAGAGAGAAAGACCGCTCTAACAATCCATAATAATTAACACTCACACATTTTTCTTGACGTCCGCTCCTGTGAACTACAGCCTCTTATGCCTTCTGTGAGTTGCTTCTCTCCCACGAGATGAGTCAAGAAGTCAGTCTCTCTCTCTCTCTTTCTCTCTCAAATGGTTTTGTCTCTTCCATTTAAGTCTGGTTTAGTCTCTTCTTACTGCCTTACTTACCTTGTGTTAGTCCTGTCAACCTCTGTCATAACCCTGGGTCAGTTTTGTCAACCGCTGTCACAAGCTCATGACAGTTCTGTGAACCACCACTACCATAACCCCGTGTTAGTTCTGTCAACCACTGTCACTAGCACATGTGTCAGGTATGTCAGCCACTATCATAACCCCGTGTCAGTTCTGTCAACCACTGTCATAGCACAGTTTCACTTCTGTCAACCACTGTCACAACATCGTGTCAGTTCTGTCAACCACTGTCACAACACCGTGTCAGTTCTGTCAACCACTGTCACAACACCGTGTCAGTTCTGTCAACCACTGTCACAACACCGTGTCAGTTCTGTCAACCACTGTCACAACACCGTGTCAGTTCTGTCAACCACTGTCACAACACCGTGTCAGTTCTGTCAACCACTGTCACAACACCGTGTCAGTTCTGTCAACCACTGTCACAACACCGTGTCAGTTCTGTCAACCACTGTCACAACACCGTGTCAGTTCTGTCAACCACTGTCATACCCCCCCCCCCCCGTGCCTCTCCAAAGGAAGGGACATAAGGAAGCTCTCAACCAATCATATAACTCAGTGTTTGGCTGAGAAACGTTCCCAAGTTTCCCTTCCTTCTATAGCAAGACGAAGAAATTCTATAAATTATCTTCGCTTGAAAAGTGTGAAATACTCCTGAAAGTCTAGTTTAAGACTTCATCCTCGTTGTTTACTTTACAACAGCTTCAGTAAGACTGCATTTTGGGAAGACTGGAAGACTGGAAGGCAAGCTGAGAAAAAGCTGCCATTCCAGAAGAAGTTTCGGCCCAAGTGTGGGAAAACCAACGCTCGTAAACTTAGCTTAAGACTTCACGCACGCGTCGCCTTTGAAACAGCTTCAATAAGACTGCATTTTCGGAAGTCTTGACTATAAGCTAAGCCACACACACTCTGTGCTGGAACTCTCAGACTTCCAAATGTGGCTGGCGAAGATTGAACATTTTGGGCCGTGTGAGGGAGGACACTTGGCCCTCAGACGCTCGGGGGGGGGGGGGGGGGGGGAGGTGGCCTGGGGAGCGCCTCGCTAGGACGCCGTCTCATATATATATATATATATATATAGGGTCTCAGGAGCTCTAAGACCCAACCAGGGTTGGAATCTCCATTCCCAGGGATCACGTCCTTGCGAGCAGAATACCTGAACCACTTCTCCAGTGATCGCCAGGTACAGTGGTTGAGGTACCTTATACGCCAGGGGGTGATCACTGGCACTGGAGGTTCGAACCCTGGTCGGGTCATAGAGTTCCCGAGTTATTTATGACTTGCGGACCAGTTAAGCTTTGTTTCAAATGTTATATGCATATATATATATATATATATATATATATATATATATATATATATATATATATATATATATATATATATATATATATGCATATATATATATATATATATGCGGAAAATCCACAGAGAAATATGAAATGAGGTGAACGTTTCGGCTTTGTTAAAGCCTTTGTCAACACCAGACTTCAGTCAGTCTGGTGTTGACAAAGGCTTTAACAAAGCCGAAACGTTCACCTCATTTCATATTTCTCTGTGGATTTTCCGCATAAAATGATCAGTGTTTTGTGATCGTCAATTGCATATATATATATATATATATATATATATATATATATATATATATATATATATATATATATATATATATATATATATATATATATATATATATATATATATATATATATATATATATATATATACACACACACACACAATTGCTGTAGGAACTTATTTAGTTACGGAGTGTTACCTACATATTCCTGAGCACTTAAAAGAACTTGTTGAGCAACATAGGCTGACTTGCATCGTTGGAAGGCACGCCTGTACCAATATACTCAAAAGTTAAATAGAAAAGTTCCAGTTGAAGTTTTAAAGTTTAGCAAAAAACATTCCGGATACGATCTTTTAAGGCGGCCACTCTCACAGATTCTTTTAAAGTTTATAGAAAACGGACTCAAGCTCAACACCCGTTTGAAGAAGCTTTCACTCACAAGCTTTTGAAAGACGTATCTATTGGGATCAATCGCACGGCAGCTTTCGTTTGAATTCATGGATGGCTAAGAGGCTGGATGGCAAAGTGAAGATATATGGAGTGGCAGAACCAGTTTTCGCCGAAGGGTATAGAAGCCTATTCCTGAAAGTCTAGTTTAAGACTTGAACCGTGAAGTCTTCGTTAAAATAGCTTAAATGAAACTGCACTTTTGGAAGGGCAATAAGGCAAGCTAAAGAAATATACAATTCCAGAAGCAATTTTCAGCAATATGCAATTTTCCAGAAGGCTACTTTTAGACTTCATCCGTGCAGTCTCCTTTAATACCTCTTCACTAAGACTGAATTTTCGGAAGTCTTGATTATAAGATTACTTAACAAACTCTGTTCTGGAACGGCCCGACTTCAGAATGCGGCTGGCGAAGGCTGCACAAAGTTGGAAACTCAGCTTTGGCAGTTTACATTTTATAGCAATGTGTTGCCGGGTCGAGGATTGGCGACCTTGGATGATATGTGTGTACATGGATGGTGTTGAGTGAAATATATACACGAGGCTGCTCCTTCTGGCACACGCGAGGCCGCTGCTGTTGACCAATACAAGGTAGATACCACTTGTATCCACGCACACTTATCCATATATATAAGAAGGAATGCCTGTCTGTCTGTTTATCTGTCTAAAGTTGGGGGTCAGACGCTTGGGGCTACCTTCACCCAAATTCACAGGGGAATGGTCTGGGGGGTAGGGGAAAGACATAGGTTGGTCGGGGTTTGCCAGAAAGCAATATGGAACACCATACTGGGGTCACTTTCTGACCCCGACGACGATTTTTGGCACTGCCAGCCGGCTGCACCTATCAAAATATTTTTAAAACTAAAGTTTCAAAACAATATTTTAAAACACACACACACACACACACAGGAAGCAGCCCGTAATAGCTGTCTAACTCCCAGGTACCTATTTACTGCTAGGTAACAGAAGCATCAGGGTGAAAGAAACTCTGGCCATCTGTTTCCGCCGGCGCTGGAAATCGAACCCCTAGACCTCAGGACTACGTATCCAGCGTGCAGTCCACTCAACCACCAGCGCCCTGTAACTGTGTGTCAATGAATATGATAGAAAAGGTTAGATGACTGATTCTAGCACGAATCTTCTGTATATATATACCATGTTAATTTTCGCTTTGAAGGAAATAGACAAATTAACGCTCCAAGATTCACCTTAAAGTTCCCTATTGCTTGCCGCTAAGAGAGACTCTAGTTGTTGTTTTAGATTCAGCTACGCGGAACAAAAAGTTCCAAGTAGCTACGGGCTCACTAAGACTGAATTTTAAAAGTGAGCCCGTAGTGAACTTTTTTTTTTTAAAGAGAGGCATTTCGTTGTTCCTCTTAACATTTTCCAAAGAAGAGGTACAATGTATAAGTCAGTTTGAGCAGCCGAATATATATATCCACTGAAGTAATCAATCGACTCTGATCCTTACGGTAAATATTCGGTGACGTTGAGCGGGACGACACGCAAAGAAGGGAGGCTACCTTGAGGTGCTTCCGGGGCTTAGTGTCCCCGCGGCCCGGTCGTCGACCAGGCCTCCTGGTTGCTGGACTGATCAACCAGGCTGTTAGACGCGGCTGCTCGCAGCCTGACGTATGAGTCACAGCCTGGTTGATCAGGTATCCTTTGGAGGTGCTTATCCAGTTCTCTCTTGAACACTGTGACCAAGGGACCTTTTTAGGGACCCAAGGCTCTCTGCCCCAATATTGCCACAACTTACTGACGACAAAAACAACGCCATTTTAAATGATTAAATAAATTTCCTGCGAAACAATTTGGCCAGAAACGTGACTTTTCTCTTATAAATCGCTGTAACTAAATAATATTTTGTGTGTTGTTAACGAGGCGTGAATGTTCAGACAAGCTGCTTCAAATGCTGCTCAAGTCTACACAATTTCTTAGACTTTTATAATTAATATATTTGTATCTTGTTAAGGGTACAGACTGTAACTTGTTAAAGTATAAACTGTAACTTGTTAAGGTATAAACTGTAACTTGTTAAGGTATAAACTGTAACTTGTTAAGGTATAAGCTGTAACTTGTTAAGGTATAAGCTGTAACTTGTTAAGGTATAAGCTGTAACTTGTTAAGGTATAAACTGTAACTTGTTAAGGTATAAGCTGTAACTTGTTAAGGGTACAGACTGTAACTTGTTAAGGTATAAGCTGTAACTTGTTAAGGTATAAGCTGTAACTTGTTAAGGTATAAGCTGTAACTTGTTAAGGGTACAGACTGTAACTTGTTAAGGTATAAGCTGTAACTTGTTAAGGTATAAGCTGTAACTTGTTAAGGTATAAGCTGTAACTTGTTAAGGGTACAGACTGTAACTTGTTAAGGTATAAGCTGTAACTTGTTAAGGTATAAGCTGTAACTTGTTAAGGTATAAGCTGTAACTTGTTAAGGTATAAACTGTAACTTGTTAAATGTATTATAAGACCACAAGCTGTTTCTTAAGGGTAAAGGCTGCATCTGGTTAAAGGAACAGACTGTAACTAGTTAAGGGAACAGACTGTAACTAGTTAAGGTAACTTGCTATAACTTGTCATAAGTACAAAGTGAACCCTGCTAATGACACAAGATGTGGTTGACAATGACTGTCTGCGAGTCTTAGCTAACAACACACTCTCTCTACTAGAAGAAACTCTCTGTCTTAAACAAACTCTATTTCATAACAAACTCTTTCTCTCTCAGGACAAACACTATTTTTGGACACGCTCTCTCTCTGTCCCAGGACAAACTCTATTTTAGGACAAGCTCTCTCTTTGTTTCAGGACACGTCCTCTCTCTGTCTCAGGACAAGCTCTCTCTTTGTCTCAGGACACGCTCTCTCTCTGTCTCAGGACACGCTCTCTCTCTGTCTCAGGACAAGCTCTCTCTCTGTCTCAGGACACGCTCTCTCTCTGTCTCAGGACACGCTCTCTCTCTGTCTCAGGACACGCTCTCTCTCTGTCTCAGGACACGCTCTCTCTCTGTCTCAGGACAAGCTCTCTCTCTGTCTCAGGACAAGTTCTCTCTCTGTCTCAGGACACGCTCTCTCTCTGTCTCAGGACACGCTCTCTCTCTGTCTCAGGACACGTCCTCTCTCTGTCTCAGGACACGCTCTCTCTGTCTCAGGACAAGTTCTCTCTCTGTCTCAGGACACGTCCTCTCTCTGTCTCAGGACACGCTCTCTCTCTGTCTCAGGACACGCTCTCTCTCTGTCTCAGGACAAGCTCTCTCTCTGTCTCAGGACAAGCTCTCCGTCTTTGGACAGGCTCTATTTTAGGACACGCTCTCTCTTTGTCTCACGACAAGTTCTATTTTAGCAGAAATTTTCTCTATCACAGGACAAACAGTCTCTGTCTTAGAAGAAAGTCTCGGTCAGGACAAACTCCTAAACAATATGTACTATGCTTCGCTCTCTGAGGTACGGATTATGAGGCAAGAAAAATGAAGTATAATGAAAAGCAGTAGGTGTGACCAGGTGGATTCGAACCCGGACATTTGGTAGTACCCCAGCACACGCCCCGGACCACTGCACCACGACGTGACCAACAACCATCACACCTGGGACTCCTGTGGAGGTCCTGCGGTCTAGGGCTTGTGTTTGTATGTGCGCCGGTTCGAATCCTGCTCATAACTCTTGGTGATTTTCTTATTGATACGTCACGTTAATATAATATTGAACAGCAATATAACAATAGCTGAATGGTGTAGTTTATGATTACTAACGACTGGGTAGTTACAAGAAACACACGCGAAACTGCATGTCTCATTATAACTTTGGTTAATTAGCTTGTGGTGGGAAGCAATATGCATTAACTTCAATGGTTGATACGACTCTCTTGTTTTGGGGAGTTTCTTGTCGAGAGGTGACGGGCGGACCGACGCTAACTCATCGACTCAATATGTCGATGAGGGAGCGTAAAATATGCGACGTATAAGGTACGAGGACTCCGTAAATTATGCGACGTATAAGGTACGAGGACTCCGTAAAATATGCGACGTATAAGGTACGAGGACTCCGTAAATTATGCGACGTATAAGGTACGAGGACTCCGTAAAATATGCGACGTATAAGGTACGAGGACTCAGTAAAATATGCGACGTATAAGGTACGAGGACTCCGTAAAATATGCGACGTATAAGGTACGAGGACTCCGTAAAATATGCGACGTATAAGGTACGAGGACTCAGTAAAATATGCGACGTATAAGGTATGAGTGTAACAACTGAAGCTGTTTTAAAATGAATAATTGTATGAGAGAGTGGGAAGGTTGGACCCACGGGTAAGGACCTGACCCAAGCATGGTCGCATCCCCTGAGGGGGGGGGGGGGGGGGATTGGCGGTGAAAATAACTGCCGCCTTTGTTCACAATTCCGTATAACGAATTATTCCACATTATTCAGTAATTTAGAGAAATTAGTCTTCATTCATATTGAATAATATTCCTGTTTATAGTATGAAGAGTATCCTGAGTGTTAGAATAATGAGTAAGTCACCATCAGTGACGTCACGAGCCGGGACTAGACTTTGCCGCGGAGTGACCTCAGCGGTCACAGGTCATCAGAGTTTCCACCTCCACTATTTCTCAAAGGTCAAATAGCCATTTTGTAATCGGAAATAGCCCTTCCCTAAGATGCTTGTGTAATTAACTTCAGTTAAAAGAATTCAACCAATCTGGGTCAGTCCGTGTAACAGAGATGAGTTGTTCATCTTAAGTCTTGCTAGTAACTAAGTAAACTAGGCGGAAGAATACCCTGCTCTGGCTTCTGTGTATAGCACAGCGAGGGAGGACAGTGTGGTACCAGGAGCGGCCCGGGCAGGTGACCTTCGACCCACTTGCCCCAAGACCTAGCACTAACACCCAGCTGGTCGCCTCAAGGTTAAGAGTTTGGTATACGAAATAAGTTCAACTCATTGCTTTCATATCAGGGAGTGCTAAGTTTAGGGAGTGCTCAGTTTAGGGAGTGCTCAGTTTAGGGAGTGCTCAGTTTAGGGAGTGCTCAGTTTAGGGAGTGCTCAGTTTAGGGAGTGCTCAGTTTAGGGAGTGCTCAGTTTAGGGAGTGCTCAGTTTAGGGAGTGCTCAGTTTAGGGAGAGCTCAGTTTAGGGAGTGCTCAGTTTAGGGAGTGCTCAGTTTAGGGAGTGCTCAGTTTAGGGAGTGCTCAGTTTAGGGAGTGCTCAGTTTAGGGAGTGCTCAGTTTAGGGAGTGCTCAGTTTAGGGAGTGCTCAGTTTAGGGAGTGCTCAGTTTAGGGAGTGCTCAGTTTAGGGAGTGCTCAGTTTAGGGAGTGCTCAGTTTAGGGAGTGCTCAGTTTAGGGAGTGCTCAGTTTAGGGAGTGCTCAGTTTAGGGAGTGCTCAGTTTAGGGAGTGCTTTGATTTAGATTTTGTTTAGTTTTGAATAAACCATTAAGCTAGTAATTTATCTTTTTATTAATTTCCATTTTATGTAATTTATTTACATTGTCCCGGACCACGTGGGAAGGCTAAGAGGCCGAGTTGAGTTGGGCACCATTCTAACACCAAGTAAGAAGTCATGGTCCCTTTGATTTTAATTAATTCCACACTTAACGTAAAATTCAACTCATATATTACAAGTGGGGATCAAGCCCGGAGGTTTATTGATTAGCATGATCGATCCAGACCTCGGTCATTGCTCAGTGGTAATGGTCTGGTGGTGGCAGCGCTAGGCGATTCTAGAGTTTTGCTAGAAGTCTGTTATCACGTCATAAGGTCGTAGAATCTTAAGTCGGTCAACGGTTTAAGACCACGTGGCGTGGAGTCGGCTCAAGTATAGCTCTGGGGGTCCCTTGGTTTGAGAAGCGAATAAAGATAAGGAACTTGGAGGCCAGGTTGTGGGCGGACTTGGAGGCCTGGTTGTGGGCGGACTTGGAGGCCTGGTTGTGGGGGGGACTTGGTGGCCAGGTTGTGGGGTGGGGGACTTGGAGGTCTGGTTGTGGAGGGACTTGGAGGCCTGGTTGTGGGGGGACTTGGAGGCCTGGTTGTGGGGTGGGGGACTTGGAGGTCTGGTTGTGGAGGGACTTGGAGGCCTGGTTGTGGGGGGACTTGGAGGCCTGGTTGTGGGGGGGACTTGGTGGCCAGGTTGTGGGGTGGGGGACTTGGAGGTCTGGTTGTGGAGGGACTTGGAGGCCTGGTTGTGGGGGGACTTGGAGGCCTGGTTGTGGGGGGACTTGGAGGCCACGTTGTGGGGGGGGACTTGGAGGTCTGGTTGTGGAGGGACTTGGAGGTCTGGTTGTGGAGGGACTTGGAGGCCTGGTTGTGGAGGGACTTGGAGGCCTGGTTGTGGAAGGACTTGGAGGCCTGGTTGTGGGGGGGGGGACTTGGAGGCCACATTGTGGAGGGGACTTGGAGGTCTGGTTGTGGAGGGACTTGGAGGCCTGGTTGTGGAGGGACTTGGAGGCCTGGTTGTGGAGGGACTTGGAGGCCTGGTTGTGGAGGGACTTGGAGGCCTGGTTGTGGGGAGGCTTGGAGGCCTGGTTATGGGGGGGGACTTGCTTAGCGCTTTTTACTCATAATAATCGTTCTCGGTATATTGTAAATTATGCATAAGGGATTGTGTAGGAGAAAACATGTTTTTGTAAATATATCTACATAAAATATCTGTCCAAAGTTGGAGGGCAGACGCTTGTGGGTTTTGTCGGCCAACTCTCCAGTATGACACATGCAGCATGTGGGAGTGTCATAGGCCAGTCGCGGGTCAACCTAAGTGCCACTCTTTAACAAAAAATATTAGCGTGTATATATAGTAGAGAGAGAGAGAGAGAGAGAGAGAGAGAGAGAGAGAGAGAGAGAGAGAGAGAGAGAGAGAGAGAGGGAGAGGGAGAGGGAGAGGGAGAGAGAGAGAGAGAGAGAGAGAGAGAGAGAGAGAGAGAGAGAGAGAGAGAGAGAGAGAGAGAGAGAGAGAGAGAGAGAGAGAGAGAGAGAGAGAGAGAGAGAGAGAGAGAGAGAGAGAGGGAGAGAGAGAGGGAGAGGGAGAGGGAGAGGGAGAGGGAGAGAGAGAGAGAGAGAGAGAGAGAGAGAGAGAGAGAGAGAGAGAGAGAGAGAGAGAGAGAGAGAGAGAGAGAGAGAGAGAGAGAGAGGGAGAGGGAGAGGGAGAGGGAGAGAGAGAGAGAGAGAGAGAGAGAGAGAGAGAGAGAGAGAGAGAGAGAGAGAGAGAGAGAGAGAGAGAGAGAGAGAGAGAGAGAGAGAGAGAGAGAGAAGGCAGTAGAAGGCGTCGTTGGAGGCAGCAACGGAATTTATCGATACCATGACGATGTGAGGGAGGGGGGCTCCGTCCTGGGAGGGGCTCCGTCCTGGGAGGGGCTCTGTCCTGGGAGGGGCTCCGTCCTGGGAGGGGCTCCGTCCTGGGAGGGGCTCCGTCCTGGGAGGGGCTCTGTCCTGGGAGGGGCTCCGTCCTGGGAGGGGCTCCGTCCTGGGAGGGGCTCCGTCCTGGGAGGGGCTCTGTCCTGGGAGGGGCTCCGTCCTGGGAGGGGCTCTGTCCTGGGAGGGGGAAGGAGGATAAAGACACGAGGGCAAGAAGGGAGAGGAAAGCAGTGGAGAATGCAGTGACGAGGGGACCCAAGAAGGCAGTGACGAATGGACCCAAGAATGCAGTGACGAGGGGACCCAAGAATGCAGTGACAAGTGGACCCAAGAATGCAGTGACGAGGGGACCCAAGAATGCAGTGACGAGTGGACCAAAGAATGCAGTGACGAGGGGACCCAAGAATGCAGTGACGAGGGGACCCAAGAATGCAGTGACGAGGGGACCCAAGAATGCAGTGACGAGTGGACCCAAGAATGCAGTGACGAGGGGACCCAAGAATGCAGTGACGAGGGGACCCAAGAAGGCAGTGACAAGTGGACCCAAGAATGCAGTGACGAGGGGACCCAAGAATGCAGTGACGAGGGGACCCAAGAATGCAGTGACGATGGGACCCAAGAATGCAGTGACGAGGGGACCCAAGAAGGCAGTGACAAGTGGACCCAAGAATGCAGTGACGAGGGGACCCAAGAATGCAGTGACGAGGGGACCCAAGAATGCAGTGACGATGGGACCCAAGAATACAGTGACGAGGGGACCCAAGAATGCAGTGACAAGGGGACCCAAGAATGCAGTGACGAATGGACCAAAGAAAGCAGTGACGAGGGGACCCAAGAATGCAGTGACGAGGGGACCCAAGAATACAGTGACGAGGGGACCCAAGAATGCAGTGACGAATGGACCCAAGAATGCAGTGACAAGTGGACCCAAGAACTCAACCACTGTACTTCCAGTACTCATATAGTAATTACAGAGTTCAGCATACCTTAGCCCAGGAGGGCGAAAGTCAGTCAGTATGGGACATTCTACAATATAATGTTCAAGAGAGTGCATGTTTTCTCTTTCACAAAGTTGACACATTGTGTACTCGACATTGGGGTTTTGAGAAAGCTGCCAGATACGTCTATATCCCAGGCGTATTCTGGCCACTATAACATCACATTGCCGGGTTCTTGTACTATTAGTCCCATATGTGAATGTCTTCTCACGATATCTATCATAATATTTAATGCTACAACTTTCAGGTCTTTGTGAATTTGTTAGGTCGGTGAGATCTTCATTAGATATTTGTTTAAGTATTCTCTTTGTCACTGCTAATGAAACACCCATATCAATTTCTACCACTGGTTTTCTACAGGCTGTCTTTACAAGCATATCAACAGTGTCATGCCTTGAGATGCCAACATGTGATGGTATCCATAGGAATTTAATTTCAAATCTGTTTTCTTTAGCAGCCAAAACATTCATTCGTATATCACTGACTATTTTATGGGTGTCATTACTATGTGCGTTCAATGCCAGGAGTGCACTCTGTGAGCCACAGTATATAAGTCCACTGCCTTTGTCTTTTAAAAATTCAGTGGCAAGATATATGCCTGTAAGTTCGATTTGAGTTGTACTTGCCCAGTCATTGACGCGCTTCATTGCTGTATGCCCGAGAGAATATTGTTTATTTATATTACATACACATCCGGTACATCGTCCACCTTCTTCTACAGAGCCGTCGGTATAGCACTGATACACATCGTTACCCATACTCTGAGTACTCTCAGTGATGCTGCAGTGTTAACTGTTTTAATAATGTAGTGTGCACACTATCTTTCTTGGGTGTATTTACAAAATCCACTGATAGATCCCAGTTATCACATGGATTAATTGGTTGATTAATCATTAAATGAGTTGGGTACATATTTAATATTTTGATTGAGTTGGCTACCTTGTAGAACCAAAATGCATAATCAGATTTCCTCCTTGTTCTATAGACCTCAGGTGAGTGTAGTATATTAGAAAGTTTAGCTTGAAATTTCGTGTGCTGCCGAGATTTACTCAATGCCTTCACGCCGAAAACTGTGCTAATAAACTAAATTCTCTTTGCTTCATTTTACAAGGTTTCAAGGGATTATAGCTCTTTGTCTGTATACAGAGTGAGATGTAGAGCATTGTAGTCAATCACAGAGCGGATAAATGACACATAAAACATTCTAGCAAGTCTCACGTTAATTCCATAATTAACACCAACAGGGACCCGCAAGAGCTTTAATCTCTCCCAAAGTCTCCTCTTGAGAGAAGAAAGGTTCCCAGGGTCGTTAATGGGGACACCAAGGTATCTGTAAGACTCGCAGTTCTCAAGTGCTCGCCCATCTATATGATAATTGGGTGGTGGAATACCACATGGAATGAGGGCACGAGTTTTCTGTACAGAGATAAGGAGGCCACATTCCTCAGCTCTAGTAGCAAAAGCGTCGAGCAGAACTTGCATTCTAGGCTCGGTGGCAGCCTGTAAACATATATCATCAGCATAACAAATGACAGTGTCTTCATTATTAGTTGGAAGATCTTTAATAAGTTTATGCATCAGAACGTTGAACAACAAGGGACTGAGGACCCCTCCTTGTGGAGTTCCCAGTTTAAAGTGTTTGCTCTCTGTGCTCTTAACACCATTAAACAAAACATATGTTGTTCGATTAAACAAATAGCCCTTTATCCATTTCAGTAATTTTCCTTGTATTCCCAGCTCGGCAAGCTGTTCTAGTATGATTTCCCTGTTTGCTGTATCAAAAGCTGCTGCTAGGTCGATGAAGACTGCTTAAGGGAAAGCTTCAATATGTGCGAAGTACTCAGCAAAACAGTGTTGTGTACTGAGCCCAGGCATAAATCCAAACAGTTGGGGTGACATGTGCCCCTGTATACGATACATGAGTCGGTTAAGGACAATGCATTCAAGCACTTTAGAAACACACGATGTTAGAGATATGGGTCTATAATTATCTGAGTGTGGTTTGGGGATGGGAACAATGACACTCTTTGTCCAAGCATCAGGTAATACTCCTTCACTTAAACTCATTCTGTATAACACTAAAAGTGGATTACCTGGTACTTGTGAGACTAATCTCAGTAGTTGAACTGCTCATCTTTAGTGAATGATTTAATTTCCATTCATTTACATCATTAAGATCCGACACATCAATTGCTGTTCAGGCAAGATTGATGATTCGTTGTCTGTTGGGGCGTGTCATTAAGTTTGTTCTGTTATAACTTGTGCGAGTTATAACTTGATGTTAGTGCCCATTGATCAAGGAGAATATTTGCTTGTTCTAATGGGGGTGTGGTGCGGTTTGGTTGGGCTGCTTCTAGGGATTTTTCGTATCTTTTTCCAAACTTCAAGAAGTGACGTTTGCTCGTTTATACTTTGTAGGAACTCTTCTCAATGTTTATTCCGTATGACGTTGCTCATGTCTCTCACCTCTCTTTTTACGACAAGAAATGCATGCAAATCTTCTTGTGATTTGGTCTTCTTGTGGTTCGTTTGTATGTTTCTCCGAGCTGCTTTACTCGTTCATGTTCTTTAACAAATACGGGGTCAAGGACCCACTTGGGTGGTGGTAGGTGTTGCCCACTTCTGCTAGGCTTACGACCTGTTCCCAACACACCCATGTGTCATAGTAGGTAGTAATCGTATCAACGAGATCTCTGGAGAAGGCTTGTACATTCGTTATTGTGTAATCTTGATACCATTTTGATATTCAATTAATAAAGTGATAATGCAAATCATTTGGAATATTCATTTTCCTTCTCTGATGTCTATTAGGCACATCACACTGTACCTCATAGGAAGCAGAAACTGCATAGTGATCACTAACCAAGTGATTTACCAAGGAACATTCCATATTATCTTGCACAAGGTTCCTACTCATTACATAATCAAGTCTGCCTCCCAATAAATGAGTTTGGGTATCCGTAGTATACACGGTTAATCTGTTGTCATAAACATACTTGATAAATTTGCATCCATTATCGTTGTTAGTACTGTGACTAGTGGTGGCAGAGGAGGGACTAAACCTCTTGCACAACCGAAGATCGAACACCGACCCGGCAAGGAGCGAGACAACGGACTGTAGGAAGGAAGAGAGAAGCACAAGGTACGCGTACAATACATGAACGAGTTCCACAAATTCCATATCGCTTAATCCCTCACAGTGCGACACTCTTCCCATTTTCTACCCCCGCTTCACGCTTCAGCAATCCTTTAGAGGAGAGGCGCGCAGATAAGCGGCAGCAGAAAATGATTACACGAGGAATATTCCCTAAGAGGGGCTCTCTTTGTTTTATAATGAGCTTCGTGGCACCACATTCTCCCTCTGGCTAAAATATTCACAGCTCGCATTTTTCTTAGATGGCTGCAAGGATATTATGGCATTTTGGAAAAGATGAAACAAGTTGAATACTTTAATTTTCACATAAAGATGAAACAAGCTGAATGCTTTAATTTTCACATAACATTGTTTAATTTCGGAACAAAACATGCAACATACAAGCAATAATCTATGCACAGAGTCAGAAACTTTATTGTAACGATTTGTATTAGTTACTAAAATAATGTCTGGATTAAACAGGTGTACAGCAGTCTAAATCAAAATACATTTTTTAATTAAATTGAAAAATATTTAGTTTATAATTTGCCAAGTAAGTCAATGTTTAGTTGACTATTAGGCAGATCAGATTAGGCGAGGCAGATATTCGCAAAATTTATATCATAAAATTATAATTAGGAGAAGACTGTGTTAGCCACCTGGATATATCCAGGTGGATATATCCAGGATATATCCAGGTGTTAGGCACCTGGATATATCCTTTTACGGTGAGGTGGTTAGGTGACATATGGATGAATGACATTACATGGATATTAATAAGGTATTAAATATATCAACATGTGATATATATCACATGTGATATATATCACATGTGATATATATCAACATGTGATATATATCAACATGTGATATATATCAACATGTGATATATATCAACAATCAAGATGTGATATATATCAACAATCAAGATGTGATATATATCAACATGTGATATTTATCTACATGTGATATATATCAACATGTGATATATATCAACATGTGATATATATCAATATGTGATATTTATCTACATGTGATATATATCAACATGTGATATATATCAACATGTGATATATATCAACATGTGATATATATCAACAATCAAGATGTGATATATATCAACATGTGATATTTATCTACATGTGATATATCAACATGTGACATATCAACATGTGAGTGTGACATGTTGCCAGCGTATGTTCTTCTGGTTGTTTCCGTTCCTGTTGCTGGGTCATTGGGTCCACCGTTGGTCCGGGGTCTTGAAGGGACAAATAAAAAGTAAAAACTAACCTTGGAGAGTTAACTGTTAATCTTCCTGCTTCAGTGAAGAAAAACATAAGGAATATCGAGAAGATTCGTGCTAGACTCATAAATCTAAAACTTTCTGTCGTTTTCAACGAAATAGATATATAATATATACATGTCATTAAACTTAGCAGCATAGTGACTATTGTTAATTTTCTTATATATTTTTTCCATTGTACGCAAATATCTTTTACCGTCTGGAGGGTGAAGAAACATTTAATTTAAGATCATTTAATCTTCCCATTTGTATTCTTCGATGTGTCGTCAGCCATGTGACATCTTCAGGAATAGACACTGTTGAAATGACTCAGGTATACTGAGCTTACAAAATTGATTGATTGATGAAGCCACCCAAGAAGTGGCACGGGCATAAATATCCCGTAAAGTTCACAAGGTTGTTGTTGTTGTTGTTGTTTTAGATTTAGCTACTCAAAACGAAGTGTCCATGTAGCACGGGCTATGGTGAGCCCGTAATTGAGTTCGGTTATTCGCGATAACCTTGTTACTGTGATATTTGGGTCAATGTTTTAAATGGAGGTGGGGATTCCTCCTTTTTCCCTGTTTCTTTTTCGCTTCTGTTTTAGTCTTGTTTTAATAACATTATCTTGGTGGCGGATGTATATGCAGAATGTTCACTAGTGAGTCCCATTCCTCAACGGCTTTTCTAATCATTGTAGTGGCTGTGGAATGTGCATCTAATGCAGCTGCTGTCGTTGGATTAATGCTGAGTTTGATGCGCAGGGCTTCAGTAGCTTCACATTCCAGTAAGTAGTGCAACAGTGGCGCCTCTGCTTCTGTTCCACAGATATGACACTCTTTAATTATTGGGTTTATTACCTCCCAGCAGCACTTGTAACCAAGTCTGAGTCTGTGTATGACTACTGCAATGTCTCTGGATATCTTTTTGTCACGCTTGAAAGAGTAGTACCCAGTGGCTTGTTTGTACCATATCGCAGTGGATCTTCCTTCCGCTACTTTGGCTCTGTGGCGACTTTTGATAGTTGAGAGTATTTTCTTCTTGATTTGCTCCTTAATCTGTGAAAAACTTGGAGGTATTTGAACCTGTACAACAGGTAGAGCAGTGGCAGTTTTTACTAGTGAGTCTGCCTTTTCATTACCATCTATGCCAATGTGACTTGGTATCCAATTGTTTACAAGGAGTAATCTAAACATTTATAAATGTGGGTTCACCTCACTCTAGGATTCACCTATAAACCCCCATAATCGTAGGGGGCGGCGAAGGATAGGGTGAGGTGAACTTCACAACCCAAGGTTATTATTGTTGCAAACAGCCTTGTAGTGCTTCGTAGCTCATCTCATGTTTAATATAAACAAAGCCGATTTGATTAAGGAAAGATGTACAGGTTTCGCAAGTGGTTGGGTAAATACTTGGTGAGTCCTCCTTGGAGCTAATGACGCTCCTTGAACGAAATATTCACTTATAAAAACGTTTAATCCTAATTGCGTGTTTATCCGCCGCACCACACACACACACACACACACACACACACACACACACACACACACACACACACACACACACACACACACACACACACACACACACACACACACACACACACACACACACACACACACACACACACACACATAGTGTCAGAATAGCTAACAGCTAGAATGCATTAGGCAGTGATGTGGTAGAGGCTGACTCCATACACAGTTTCAAATGTAGATATGATGGAGCCTAGTAGGCTCAGGAATCTGTACACCAGTTGATTGACAGTTGAGAGGCGGGACCAAAGAGCCAGAGCTCAACCCCCGCAAGCAAAACAAGGTGAGTACACATGAGAGAGAGAGAGGGAAAGGGAGGGGCCTACATCAGGTTGGACATGTGAGGAGGACCCATAGCCTCGGAGAAGAGAATGAATAACATTTAAGGGATCCATCTTGGATCCCAGGTATGCATTTGGATACCGTCTTCACCTTCCACTTCCCGTTTGCATTTCCTACATCCTCATGTTCTTTTCAAGTGTTGTAGTCATGCTGGATTACCGCGTTCTCCTCATAATTACCCTATCACCCACCTCTACGAACGTGAGGCATAACTAGACGAGACGGTCGCCCTACCAACCAGGCCATGAAGGCTTTAAAAAAGGTGCACCTAGATGGCCCTGTCTAGGTGGCCCTACCGTCGCCCTGTCTAGGTGGCCCTACCGTCGCCCCGTCTATAGTTGGTCCTACCGTCGCCCTGTCTATAGTTGGCCCTACCGTCGCCCTGTCTATAGTTGGCCCTACCGTCGCCCTGTCTATAGCTGGTCCTACCGTCGCCCTGTCTATAGCTGGCCCTACCGTCGCCCCGTCTACAGTGAGCAGGGCGACGGTCTCATATCGTCTACTCCTGTGTTTCAATCTCCAGTGATACAAGTGAATTAAATTATATTCCCCCACGATATTACAGACAGCGTCTCGTTGCAAATGTTGCGAACACTGTTAAGTTGCAGACATGCGGGTCAGAAATGAAATGTGTTTTGCACATAAACTGTGGAAATAATATTTTACTTGAAAGTCGAAAATCTTTTGAGTTAAGATGCATGCAGATTATAGTGCAGAAAATACATTGTTTTTTTAAATGGGAAATTGAAGGAAATTTATTACATACCAACTATCAACAGTGCATTAATGGATAAAAAATATAATGAACATGTTTCATAAATCACGAAGGCCAGCAATTTAACGAGGCTTATCGGTATGATTAATGAAAAAAAGCCTCGAAAGACTGAAAAATGTGTTCAGGAAAATATACTTTCGCAAAGTCATTTACCATTCAAAACAACAGAGCACACGCGCCAGTGTTTAACCCGAGATAACTGCCCAAATGCTTCACTCTTCCTGAGACTCTGCTCTCCATACTGTGTGTGACCCCAACCTGTCCTGAGGCTATGTTCATTCCATCCAGCGGTTGACCCCAAAGACGCATCAATTTTAACATGCTGTTCATTCAAAATAGGAATTTTCTCAAGCATAAATTAATATTGTTATATATTAGCATACTGTTCATATTTGGGCATTGATAAACCTGCTTGATGCCTGCTTGATGGGGTTCTGAGTTCTTCTACTCCTCAAACCCGGCCCGAGGCCAGGCTTGACTTGTGAGCGCTTGGTTCAACAGGCTGTTGCTTGGAGCTGCCCGCAGGCCCACATATCCACCACAGCCCGCTTGGTCCGGCACTCCTTAAAGAAATCTATGTAGTTTTCTCTTGAAGATGTCCACTGTTGTTCCGGCAAATATTTCTTATGCTCGCTGGGAGAATGTTGAACAGCCGTGGACCTCTGATAGTGTTCTCTGATTGTGCCTATGGCACCTCTACTCTTCACTGGTTCTATTCTGCATTTTCTTCCATATCGCTCACTCCGGTATGTTGATATTTTACTGTTTTAGGTTAGGTTAGGTTAGGTGTTTAGGTTCTGTTGGCGATTATTTGTATTTGAAGTAAATGAGTGCAACCCGTCCTCGACTCAAGTCCATTACATCCAGCGGTCGACTCCACAGACGCATTCATAAATGTTTACATGCTGTTCATTCAAAACTGGAATTTTTTTCAAATATAAATTAATATTTTAATATATTAGCATATTATGCATATATAGGCATAGGTTAGGTTAGGTGTTAGATTCCGTTGGCGATTATTTGTATTTGTAGTACGTGGGTGAAGCATTTACAGCGTTGTGGTTCGAACAAAATTGGTCAGTGAAGCATTTGTTCCGAAAGTGTTCGAACTTCATCAGTTGTGAGTCGTGTGTAAACTGTTTTTCATTTTTGGGTCTTTGGAGGACGGGCTGGCATTTACAGAGTTGAGATTCGAACAGAGGTCCTTAGGGAAGCACTAATCGAGAAATGTTCGAACGTCATCAGTTCTGAGTCGTGTAAACCTTTTTTATACATAAACTTTGGGCTTGGCGGCTGTATGGAATGGACTTTGGCTTTTCTACATGCAATTCGTCCTCATAAACAAAGGCCAAAGTCCATTCCATGCACCCACCAAACCCCCTGTTTATGAACGAAAAATTGGTTTACATACGACTCACAACTGATGACGTTATCTTGAGGTTATCTTGAAATGATTTCGGGGCTTAGCGTCTCCGCGGCCCGGTCCTTGACCAGGCCCCCTTTTTGTTACACATTCCCAGGAAGCAGCCCGTAGCAGCTGTCTATCTCCCAGGTACCTATTTATTGCTAGGTAACAGGAACATCAGGGTGAAAGAAACTCTGCTATTTGTATCCGCCTCCACCGGGGATCGAGTGGATCGAATCGTAGCTTTCTAGATGCTTCGCCTACATACTTTGTCCCCCATTCCAAATGGGGGAACATTTGACAAGGCGCCAGCTTCCTGTCTTCGTCGAGGCCACTAGTATTAATGGCCCTCAGGTAAATACTGTCATTGTAAATAATTACCAGAACTAAAATACCAAGCCAAGCCTGTCAAAGGCCTAACTTTAGACAAGATTATAATATACATTATTATTAATTTATATTCGAGAAAATAGTGATTTTGGCTACACATTAAGTTACGAGGCTGCCACCAGGTGCCCAAGCCACACACGACTGCCACCAGGTGCCCAAGCCACACACGACTGCCACCAGGTGCCCAAGCCACACACGACTGCCACCAGGTGCCCAAGCCACACACGACTGCCACCAGGTGCCCAAGCCACACACGACTGCCACCAGGTGCCCAAGCCACACACGACTGCCACCAGGTGCCCAAGCCACACACGACTGCCACCAGGTGCCCAAGCCACACACGACTGCCACCAGGTGCCCAAGCCACACACGACTGCCACCAGGTGCCCAAGCCACACACGACTGCCACCAGGTGCCCAAGCCACACACGACTGCCACCAGGTGCCCAAGCCACACACGACTGCCACCAGGTGCCCAAGCCACACACGACTGCCACCAGGTGCCCAAGCCACACACGACTGCCACCAGGTGCCCAAGCCACACACGACTGCCACCAGGTGCCCAAGCCACACACGACTGCCACCAGGTGCCCAAGCCACACACGACTGCCACCAGGTGCCCAAGCCACACACGACTGCCACCAGGTGCCCAAGCCACACACGACTGCCACCAGGTGCCCAAGCCACACACGACTGCCACCAGGTGCCCAAGCCACACACGACTGCCACCAGGTGCCCAAGCCACACACGACTGCCACCAGGTGCCCAAGCCACACACGACTGCCACCAGGTGCCCAAGCCACACACGACTGCCACCAGGTGCCCAAGCCACACACGACTGCCACCAGGTGCCCAAGCCACACACGACTCTCCAATTTTGAACAATGTTATTCCACCTTTACTTTTGTTGTGTAGCATTCCACTAATGGGAGCGGTTAGGTATTCTAGTAAATATTATGATTTTTTACTGAGCAGAGGGTTGAAACGTGGGGCAAAGAACTTAGCCCTTCTTCCCCTCTCCCTCTCCCTCTCTCTCTCTCTCTCTCTCTCTCTCTCTCTCTCTCTCTCTCTCTCTCTCTCTCTCTCTCTCTCTCTCTCTCTCTCTCTCTCTCTTTTAGTATTGCTGCCGTATTGCTCCATTCCAGTGGAAGTGTTCCAGAGTGGGTGGAAACAAATATGTTTCTGTGTCATAAACTCCAAGCTCTGAGAAAGGTTAGGTCCTGTCCCCCCCCCCACCCCTCTGGCAGTGTGTAAGTAAGTTGTTATGACCTGAAAGTCACTGTGTCACAAATACATCCAAGTGGCTGGTAGAGTTTAACTGAGGGCAAATGCTAAGTAATAAAACTTTAATACTGTGAACAAAAGGTCGGACACAACGTACAAAATTGATCAGAAAACTCTCAAGGAATCTAACAGTTCCAAGAAGCACACAAAATCTATGTTTGCCAAAGTATATTGTCTCAGTACACGTAGTAAAGACAACTCAGAATGTGTCACGGTACTGGACACATGCGTCTCATACATGAACTAAGAGACTTACTTTCATACAGATGATGCAAGTAGTAAACTTACACTTGTGAGACACAACTAAATATTATTATATATATTGTGGGTTTATACAGTTAGGCCTCTGGATGAATAGGCGGAGTTTTTGTCTTCATCTCGTTGATAAAATGAACGTTTACTGTACAGAATATATATATAATGATGAAGCTCGTCTTGGATAACAGCTTTAAGCATCAGCTTGATATATATATGTACAAAATACGGATTAACGCGACTGATATATTTTGGGCGTATTTTGTACTTATTTAAGGTCAACCAAGCGGCCTTTTTATTTTGATGGTAAGCTTTAAGACGAACTTTGCTATCTTGGTTAACTTAAAAATGAACTTTGTTGTCTTGGTTAACTTGAAAAAGAACTTTGTTTTGATGGTAAGCTTGAAAAAGAACTTTGTTTTGATGGTAAGTTTGAAAAAGAACTTTGTTTTGTTCATAAGCTTGAAAAGAACTTTGTTTTAATGGCTTTGGGGTTGATAGCACACCGAATATATCTCCAGAAACTTAATTCGAGTGGATATTATCAGCTGCATCTGCAACGTTATCTAAATTACATACTGACATTAGGCATACGAATAAATAGTTTAGGACCAAGTATGCCACAGATGAGAGACCAGTTTTGAAGTATGCAGCGCCAGCATGGCGTCATTATCTCGTTAAACAAAAAAGCTGATTAAAGGTCACAGGGATGCAACCAGTCTGGTACATGAGCTAAGAAGTATGAGTTATGAAGACAAATTAAACAAATTAAGTCTCTTGACATATAGTAAAATGAAAGGGGAGAAATATGATCACCACATATAAAATACTTAGAGAAAG
>NC_091171.1:33094884-33099884 GCF_040958095.1 Procambarus clarkii
CGTGTGAGGTGGAGGTGTTGACCCGTGTGAGGTGGTGGTGTTGACCCGTGTGAGGTGGTGGTGTTGACCCGTGTGAGGCGGAAGTGTTGACCCGTGTGAGGTGGAGGTGTTGACCCGTGTGAGGTGGTGGTGTTGACCCGTGTGAGGTGGAGGTGTTGACCCGTGTGAGGTGGAGGTGTTGACCCGTGTGAGGTGGTGGTGTTGACCCGTGTGAGGCGGAAGTGTTGACCCGTGTGAGGTGGAGGTGTTGACCCGTGTGAGGTGGTGGTGTTGACCCGTGTGAGGTGGAGGTGTTGACCCGTGTGAGGTGGAGGTGTTGACCCGTGTGAGGCGGAGATGTTGACCCGTGTGAGGTGGTGGTGTTGACCCGTGTGAGGTGGAGGTGTTGACCCGTGTGAGGCGGAGATGTTGACCCGTGTGAGGTGGAGGTGTTGACCCGTGTGAGGCGGAGATGTTGACCCGTGTGAGGTGGAGGTGTTGACCCGTGTGAGGTGGAGGTGTTGACCCGTGTGAGGTGGAGGTATTGACCCGTGTGAGGTGGAGGTATTGACCCATGTGAGGTGGAGGTGTTGACCCATGTGAGGTGGTGGTGTTGACCCGTGTGAGGTGGAGGTGTTGACCCGTGTGAGGTGGAGGTATTGACCCGTGTGAGGTGGAGGTATTGACCCGTGTGAGGTGGAGGTGTTGACCCATGTGAGGTGGTGGTGTTGACCCGTGTGAGGTGGAGGTGTTGACCCGTGTGAGGTGGAGGTATTGACCCGTGTGAGGTGGAGGTGTTGACCCATGTGAGGCGGAGGTGTTGACCCGTGTGAGGTGGAGGTGTTGACCCGTGTGAGGTGGTGGTGTTGACCCGTGTGAGGCGGAGGTGTTGACCCGTGTGAGGTGGAGGTGTTGACCCGTGTGAGGCGGAGGTGTTGACCCGTGTGAGGTGGAGGTGTTGACCCGTGTGAGGTGGAGGTGTTGACCCGTGTGAGGTGGTGGTGTTGACCCGTGTGAGGCGGAGGTGTTGACCCGTGTGAGGTGGAGGTGTTGACCCGTGTGAGGTGGAGGTGTTGACCCGTGTGAGGTGGTGGTGTTGACCCGTGTGAGGCGGAGGTGTTGACCCGTGTGAGGCGGAGGTGTTGACCCGTGTGAGGTGGAGGTGTTGACCCGTGTGAGGTGGAGGTGTTGACCCGTGTGAGGCGGAGGTGTTGACCCGTGTGAGGTGGAGGTGTTGACCCGTGTGAGGCGGAGGTGTTGACCCGTGTGAGGTGGAGGTGTTGACCCGTGTGAGGTGGAGGTGTTGACCCGTGTGAGGTGGAGGTGTTGACCCGTGTGAGGCGGAGGTGTTGACCCGTGTGAGGTGGAGGTGTTGACCCGTGTGAGGTGGAGGTACTCCTTAAACTATCCTCTCCTTAACTACTTTGACCTTAAACAATTTTTTCGTCAACTATCATGACCTTAAATTATCCACTGCTCAACTCTCATCAACATTCCAACATTGAAGAATGTTGGTTCATGTGAGCAGAGTCTACAAGAACAAGCAGACTTTACCTGGGTCTGCTTAATCTTGTACTGTATCAGTCACAAGTATTCAGATAGAATGTTGAATAGAAAAGTATCCTTTCTCTTCCTGAACAGATAACACGGTCGTGTATCAACAGGTCTCTTATTATATGTTATCTCTTGTCCATATGTTTCCCCTCTTCTATCCTTAAAACTCACTCACTCACTCATTCCCTCACTCTCTCACTCTCTCTCTCTCTCTCTCTCTCTCTCTCTCTCTCTCTCTCTCTCTCTCTCTCTCTCTCTCTCTCTCTCTCTACGTTCCTCCCTGCCCCTTCCTATCTTTTAAATTTATTCACAGTCACATCGCTGAAATGTAGTGCCCTGCGGGGCATTTTATCACCTGCCTGCGATAATGTTTTAAGGTGTCAGCTCGGGCTGTAAAGTCTGGCGCCAAACTCACATAGTTAGAGCCATTGTCTTAACCAAAAGTTACACTAAACGCTATTTTGTCACGGTAATTACTTCGTCTTCACTATAACATGGCAGCTGTAACAGGTGTGTGTGGTAAGTGTGTACAGGAACGGTGGTACAAGAACAAATGTCGTCTTCTCGTAATCTTCTGGTGTGTGGTCTGGTTATCATATCATCAGCCAGGTTGATATGAACCTGACCTTGAATGAACATGAACATGTTGTTCATCTGTGTTACGTGGTAATGAAGGCACATTGTCAGTGAAATGTTATTCACTGTTATTCACTTTCTTATCAGTATTAAAATGTGTAACTAGTTTCCTTGCTCAGAGAAATAGATATAAGACCAATTTCAATTCACATTGAGAATATTTATTGAATATATGAATAACATTTTAAGAAAAGTCAACTCCAAGAAGGCACACAATTACATAAACATATAAGGAATGAAATCTAATCTGCTAAAGGTATTTTATAAAACAGTGCAGAGATGGAGATCAAACGCGGCGCTGAATGCTTCTTTCAAACTGCCTTTGAAAGAATATTCAAAGGCGCGTGACGGGTGAACACAGCCAGCCCGGACAAGTTACGCTCCGTACCCCAACACTGCCTAAAGCTGCCAGCTCCCCCCCCCACCCCACGTCCCGGAGCCCTCCTGCTGCTGTGAGCAGCTCTCATCCATGTATACACCCATGGCTACACTGGTCATCCATGTATACACTCATGGCTACACTGGTCATCCATGTATACACATAGTTGCACTGCTCATCCATGTTTACACTCATAGCTACTCTGGTCATCCATGTATACACTCATGGCTTCACTGGTCATCCATGTATACACTCATGGCTAAACTGCTAATCCATTAATACACTCACGGCTACACTGGCCATCCATGTATACACCCAACGGCTACACTGGCCATCCATATACACAATCATAGCTTTACTGATCATCCATGTATACACTCATAGCTTCATTGGTCATCCATGTATATACTCATAGCTTCATTGGTTATCTATGAATACACTCATCACTTCACTGGTCATCCATGTATACACCCATGGCTACACTGGTCATCTATGTATACACTCATAGCTTCATTGGTCATCCATGTATACACTCATCACTTCACTTGTCATCCATGTATACACTCATTGCTACACTGATCATCCATGTATACACTCATGGCTACACTGGTCATCCATGTATACACGGACCGCTGCAGTAGCCATCACGATGTATTAAAGGATTAATACAACACTTGAAGTGTTGGTGTTCACTGTGAGGTTGAACACCGTTGAACTCTCACTATACTGTGTTTTACGGTGTTTTATACTTCATCATAGAGCTTTTTTATTATGCACCCCATACCCATCCCGTGGGCGGACATAGAGCCTGTTCACCAATTTCCTACTCCGTTAAAAATACAACGGTTTTACCTAACAGACACGTACGAATCCAAGCACCTAACCTGTCAAGGCTGATGCACATATAACGTCAATATTACGGCGCTTTATCACTAATCCATCAAATTGTTAACACTGATCGAGTTGGTCAAATGCGATGTATTGTGTGAGGGAGAACGGGTTGTTATAATGAAGCTGGCGGACCTGATCTCAAGTGAAAATATTCAGCAATTTCTCAACGGAAATAAAAATCGAATGTCACATTTCAATATCCTTTGAAGCACTTAATGGGTTATAATGGGGATATATTGTGCTGCGAGTTACAAAAGTTCCTTTTCATTGCTATAGTTGCAGTTTCCATGAAGGTTCTTTCCTCCCCATAACTGCTCTTCGCTAAACTTGTACACCAGGAAACGTAAAATAAGTGTTATGGGCACGGGGGTGTTGCTGTTGCTGTTGATGATTTAGGGGCGACAACGATTGAGGGATCGGATGCGCCCCGACGTACCCTTGAAGGGTTAATCGCGAAGCCTAATGGCAAAATGAATGTCGCCTGTCTGCGGAAACTAATGTGCCATGCGGCCAATAAACACACAGACAGGCAGATGATTGGGGAGCCCCAGGAGTCCCTCAGGGTGACAAGCACCGGCCCCGCCCCACACAGGGAACACTGAGTAACAAAAGCACAAACTCGGCCCCAAACTAAAACGCAAAAGGTCATACAGTGGCCTCCAGCAGAGCAGAAGCCGGCCGCCCACCACGGCTGAGGGCGGACCAGGTGGCCACCAGGCGGACACTGAGGCGGTGTAGGGCGGACCAGGTGGCCACCAGGCGGACACTGAGGCGGTGTAGGGCGGACCAGGTGGCCACCAGGCGGACACTGAGGCAGTGTATGGCCACACTAGCCATGTAAACAAGAGGGTGGTCGCTTACAACACGTCACCGCGCCTCGTAAACAAAAAACGGGGAAAATAATTATATAATTAATACTATTTATTAAAAATTTCACATTTATATAAACAAAAAAAGATGTAATTCAGATTTATGTGCCGTAAATCGAAAATTGATCGTTAGAGGTTTACATTATACTTATTTTTGGTAAACTGTATTCCATTGTCGAGGACGGGAGAGTAGGATCCAAAACCTGAGCCGGAATTAAAATTATGGCGTCATAGTGTCATCACACATCTTGTGAATACTATATATATAACACAATATTTTTACCCCTTGTTCCAGTTAGATTAAGATTGGATAGGTTAGGTTGGGATAGGGTAGGTTAGATTAGATTAGGATAGGTTAGGTTAGGATAGAACAAGTTAGGTTAGGATAGGTTAATTTAGGATAGGATAGGTTAGGTTAGGATAGGATAGGTTAGGTTAGACTGGGTTAGGTTTAAGTTAAGAGTAGCAATGACTTAGAGTTGTGAAACTTTTCTCCCAAGTCTTAGACCCTACTGAGACAGGAACCCTTCTAGAGGACGGAGAGAACGAAAATGAGAATGAGAGGGAGCGAGAGTGAGAGAGAGAGAGAGAGAGAGAGAGAGAGAGAGAGAGAGAGAGAGAGAGAGAGAGAGAGAGAGAGAGAGAGAGAGAGAGAGAGAGAGAGAGAGAGAGAGAGAGAGAGAGAGAGAGAG
>NC_091171.1:33102384-33142384 GCF_040958095.1 Procambarus clarkii
GGAAGAATGGCAAGCATTTAGTATGGGACTACACGTGCGTATCAGTCCTGGCCAACACTTACGTTGACCTCAGTGTGGCACAACCAGGTGGCGCTGCCACCCACAGGGAAGCAGCCAAATCCCGTAAGTATAGAGAACTGGATCACCACTACAATTTTGTCCCCATTGCTTCTGAGACACTCGGTGCCTGGGGTAAAAGTGCTACCAGTTTTTTGAAGGAACTGGGTTCTAGGCTCATTGAAACAAAAAGGTACCCTAGAGCTGCAAGCTTTCTTTTCCAGCGCCACAGCGTAGCGATACAGAGGGGAAATGCGCACTGCACTCAGGGTTCCTGCCGCCATCTGAGGAGCTGGAGGAACTCGACAACCTATGATAACCATCTTTGTAACCTATATGTAACTCCTTTTTTTGTAACAAAGTTTAAATAAAACAAATATATATGTGTACATACAAAAGAATGGGGGTGGTAGGAGAAGATAATATTAGTGTTCAGTGAGAAACCACAAGGTCTTCTCTGAATACTTTTTATTTTCTTCTCCGAGGCTATGGGTCCCCACATTGGCACCAGAGGTGGTACCCTCTCTCTCTCTCTCTCTCTCTCTCTCTCTCTCTCTCTCTCTCTCTCTCTCTCTCTCTCTCTCTCTCTCTCTCTCTCTCTCTCTCTCTCTCTCTCTCTCTCTCTCTCTCTCTATATATATATATATATATATATGTATATATATATATATATATATATATATATATATATATATATATATATATATATATAAACATTTAGTATATCTGCATAATGCTACCTCTTTGTGACATAATTTATTTGTTAAATATATCAGGATTATTTTCACATAAATTTAGCACATACTTTGCCTTGTCTTTTGAGTCTGTTTGACACGCCCACTATACTTGCTCTTGCTGCCATACAGGTCCTCTCGTGCCTGAACAGTGTCCCTGTCACCGGCTGTTGTCTCACTGTTTACCACTCTTCAATCCGGCTGGTTCCCGTCATTTATCCGGATATAGCTACCGAGACACAACGTAACCACCACGTTGTGAGTCTTAACGTTGTTACAACGTTAAAGTACGTCGTGTTTACGACGTATTTGCTGGAATCTTTCGTGTACTTCCCAGCAGTTATTCTCTTGGGCCGTGGACGAACTCTCTTAATGTTGCTCCTTCCATAACATTACCTGGCTGCTATGTACGCATTTATTGCGTTCTTGAAGATCTGTTTTATGTGAGTGCGTGAGTGCATGCGTGCTTGTATATCATGGCTGAAGAGTTAATCTCACTCCTGACGCATGATTGACACCACAATCATCCGGTCCCAATATATTATCCAACATGCTAGACTGTGTGGTTAATGCGTGACTGTTGGTCCCGCGGAGTGTGTGAGGCGCTCCTCACACTACACCAGGCGGAGAGTGTGAGGCGCTCCTCACACTACACCAGGCGGAGTGTGTGAGGCGCTCCTCACACTACACCAGGCGGAGAGTGTGAGGCGCTCCTCACACTACACCAGGCGGAGAGTGTGAGGCGCTCCTCACACTACACCAGGCGGAGAGTGTGAGGCGCTCCTCACACTACACCAGGCGGAGAGTGTGAGGCGCTCCTCACACTACACCAGGCGGAGAGTGTGAAGCGCTCCTCACACTACACCAGGCGGAGAGTGTGAGGCGCTCCTCACCACACCAGGCAGAGAGTGTGAGGCGCTCCTCACACTACACCAGGCGGGGAGTGTGAGGCGCTCCTCACCACACCAGGCAGAGAGTGTGAGGCGCTCCTCACACTACACCAGGCGGAGAGTGTGAGGCGCTCCTCACACTACACCAGGCGGAGAGTGTGAGGCGCTCCTCACACTACACCAGGCGGAGAGTGTGAGGCGCTCCTCACACTACACCAGGCGGTGTGAGGCTCCACACACCACACCAGGCGGTGTGAGGCTCCACACACCACACCAGGCGAAGGGTTCAATGTATACTTATATTCCCCTAAACTCAACCATGTATACATGTATAACACATGCTTGAAACAATCCAGCGATAAAATGCCTGTTGTGTTACATCAAAATAAACTGCAGGAGCCTCTATTGTCCCATACGAGGCAGCTTCTGTTGTCCCATACGAGGCAGCTCCTATTGTCCCCATACGAGGCAGCTCCTATTGTCCCCATACGAGGCAGCTCCTATTGTCCCCATACGAGGCAGCTCCTATTGTCCCCATACGAGGCAGCTTGTATTAGGCCAGGCGATGCAGATCATATGTACATGCACCCAAACATCTCCACATAAATGCCTATTCAAACCATAAAACTATCCATCGATCCCCATCCAGAGGCGGGGATCGCTGGGGTGTTGCAGGTGCAGGTGATGGTGATGGGGGGGGGGGGCGTGGTTGTGAGCTGATTGTGATTGGTTGTAGATTCTCTTGACGTCATCACGATTTCCACCATCGACATGATTCTCGTCATTATCATTAATTATTTATATATATATATATATATATATATATATATATATATATATATAAGTGTTCCAGTACAAACTTTTGAGAGCACATGCTGTGGGAGTGATGTGGGAGACAGTGTAGCGTGGCGGTGGTGGAGTGTCGTGGGGCAGAAGCCATTCCACTTGCATTAAACCTTCTCGTTGATACAGGAGTAATTTGCTGCACGCTAAAGAAACTTGGGTTCAGTGAGGCTGTTATAAAGAGAGGGGGAAGAAACACTGTGTATTGAGGCAGTAGAGGTGTTGCGAGGCGTGACACGTCCCTCACTGGGAGTAGTGACAGTGTTGACATGTGTTCCCTCAGTCATGTGTGTCTTGCTACCTCTTGCTTACACATAATATGATAGTAACACTTTTATTACTCTCTCTCTCTCTCTCTCTCTCTCTCTCTCTCTCTCTCTCTCTCTCTCTCTCTCTCTCTCTCTCTCTCTCTCTCTCTCTCTCTGTGTCTCTCTCTCTCTCTCTCTCTCTCTCTCTCTCTCTCTCTCTCTCTCTCTCTCTCTCTCTCTCTCTCTCTCTCTCTCTCTCTCTCTCTCTCTCTCTCTCTCTCTCTCTCTCTCTCTCTCTCTCTCTCTCCCCTCCCCCCCTCCTATACAACCATGGTGGTAGCAGTGAACCAGGCCATTAGCCACATGCAGCCTAGCCTCCACCACCAGCCCATTACCCTCCTGCAGACACCACCCAACACGCCAGGCAAATGAAAGATGGTGGTGGTGGCTGAGTATATCCCGGGCTCTGAGTCATGGCCAGTATAATGGTAGACTAATAACGCGTATATCAATAGCCAGGCGGCAGTATACCTGGGGATACCAGTGTGATTACTCCGGCATTTTATGGCAGGTAATGGCACGTGTATACTGGTGTGTGTTTGTTGGTGTAACAAGCGGTTACCTGCGTGTAGCAGAAGTGTTGCTAATGGTCTAGTGCTCATTTGTGAACAATGACCTGTAATTAGCTAACCTCTTGTGTCTTTACATTGATATATTATGTATACATTATATTATATATTAACACACTTGATGGGGTACCCGGCAGTGTTCAGGTCGATTAAAAAAATGTTGCGTTACCTTGAGGTTACCTTGAGGTGTTTCCGGGGCTTTGTGTCCCCGCGGCCCGGTCGTCGACCAGGCCTCGTGGTTGCTGGACTGATCAACCAGGCTGTTAGACGCGGCTGCTCGCAGCCTGACGTATGAGTCACAGCCTGGTTGATCAGGTATCCTTTGGAGGTGCTTATCCAGTTCTCTCTTGAACACTGTGAGGGGTCGGCCAGTTATGCCCCTTATCTCACTCTCGTATAAGTCGTATAAGTGTTTGGCGGAATGTTCCCCAGAACGCAACTCTACCATCAGGAGATGCGTTCCGTCATGCCCTCTTTCACTATGTTTATTAGGTCCATGTGGAGAGGCATTCAGGCTGACCCAAATCCCCTTCAAGGGGGGCATGGGGGCCGTCACAGACCCTACTATGACCGTCCCTGCCCCTCCACACCCACCGGTCACCTTGCAAAGTTTGATGAGACTAGCGCAAAACTTCTGACCTCTGGCCTTAGCCAGGTAGCAGCTCATTCTCAGAGTAAATACGTTAGAATGAGAACCTAAACCACCCAACAACTCACTCTGATAGTTATCTGTATATTTGTGATGGTAAGAAAGCATATTACGGGTCCAGTAATAGTCTACTTGTAAACTGGCACGTGAATCTTTATCCTAAACAGAGAATATTCTCAAGTTATAACTTAATTGTATAATAACTCGTTTGCTTAAAATATAAAAATACTTCAAACGGTCTGAACAATCTGGTTTTTGTAAATGAAATTCTGGGGATATTCAAATATTTTTCGTATTCTATATTTCAGATGTTTCAGAATAATGTACCATATTAACGTAAAATAACCAATAATATTGAAACCTAAACTTAACATAACATAACCTTAACCTAAGCCAATCATGGAGGGGATAACAACACTAATTATGTAGTGGTTCTGAAGGGACTACCTCCAAGGGGCCTCCTCTCTGTCGACAGGTTGCAGACAGACGGATATCTTCTTATATTGATATAGATATATAATATAAGTTTACCTATATCTGCAGGAAGCGTAATAATTATTTAAACAAATTACCTCAGAAATAAATTATATAAATTAATAAGCTCAAAAATCTGTCCAAAATGTTATAGGCCAAATTTGTTATATACAAGTTGTTATATAGAGGTGTATTACCTTATAAAAGGTTTAACATAATACCCATCAATTTTAATGATTTTCGTTAGTTCTAAAAAACGTAAATATTATGGTGCTTTTACACTTATTAAAGTACCAGATTTGTAACGGTGTTGTCGGCAGCGTGAAGATTGTAGCACATTAACAGTGAGAGCGGGTCGGCGCCCCGGGCGGCCATGGTGAAGCTTGCAACAAGGGGATTAGAACAGCATTTAACTGGCTTTATCTTGCACCTCCGGACGCATTTAACTTTTATTGCAACATAAATCACAGGTGTATTATCACACTGCTGACCCGTCTGTTGTGGCTGGCTTACTGTCACATGTCTCTGAGTCAACCCGTCCACACACCACCGTTCACCAACCCGTCCACACACACGCCACCGTTCACCAACCCGTCCACACACACCACCGGTCACCAACCCGTCCACACACACGCCACCGTTCACCAACCCGTCCACACACACCACCGGTCACCAACCCGTCCACACACACGCCACCGTTCACCAACCCGTCC
The DNA here is from genome assembly GCF_040958095.1 of Procambarus clarkii. Classification (NCBI taxonomy): domain Eukaryota; kingdom Metazoa; phylum Arthropoda; class Malacostraca; order Decapoda; family Cambaridae; genus Procambarus; species Procambarus clarkii. The sequence continues at coordinate 33,107,622 of NC_091171.1, forward strand.
ACACACACCACCGGTCACCAACCCGTCCACACACACCACCGGTCACCAACCCGTCCACACACACCACCGGTCACCAACCCGTCCACACACACCACCGTTCACCAACCCGTCCACACACACCACCGTTCACCAACCCGTCCACACACACACCACCGGTCACCAACCCGTCCACACACACCACCGTTCACCAACCCGTCCACACACACACCACCGGTCACCAACCCGTCCACACACACCACCGGTCACCAACCCGTCCACACACACCACCGTTCACCAACCCGTCCACACACACCACCGGTCACCAACCCGTCCACACACACACCACCGGTCACCAACCCGTCCACACACACACCACCGGTCACCAACCCGTCCACACACACACCACCGGTCACCAACCCGTCCACACACACACCACCGGTCACCAACCCGTCCACACACACACCACCGGTCACCAACCCGTCCACACACACACCACCGGTCACCAACCCGTCCACACACACACCACCGGTCACCAACCCGTCCACACACACCACCGGTCACCAACCCGTCCACACACACACCACCGGTCACCAACCCGTCCACACACACCACCGGTCACCAACCCGTCCACACACACACCACCGGTCACCAACCCGTCCACACACACACCACCGGTCACCAACCCGTCCACACACACACCACCGGTCACCAACCCGTCCACACACACACACCACCGGTCACCAACCCGTCCACACACACACCACCGTTCACCAACCCGTCCACACACACCACCGGTCACCAACCCGTCCACACACACCACCGGTCACCAACCCGTCCACACACACCACCGGTCACCAACCCGTCCACACACACCACCGGTCACCAACCCGTCCACACACACCACCGGTCACCAACCCGTCCACACACACACCACCGGTCACCAACCCGTCCACACACACACCACCGGTCACCAACCCGTCCACACACACCACCGGTCACCAACCCGTCCACTCGTAACACCTCGCATTTAGCCGTATAAATCCCATAACAACAAAAACTAATGTGCTAAAAATCATAGCGACTCACAAATTGTCCCGTTTTCTATTCCTGGATCCTCGGTTCGGTTAGATTCGGGTAGTTTAGTACAGCAGTTTAGCGACGTTGTGAACGCTCGAGAGGACGGGCTGCGGAAACGACGCCCAACCATATACACAATCGGGAATCGAACACCGACCGTGCAATTAAGAAGCGAGAGGATGAAATGAAGGAACGACAGTATCCACATTAAGCAATGGGGGATCGAGCGCCGGCCCTGCAAGAAGCAAGGTCACTACTAGGGAGAATACGGCTTTGTGTAATCTTCAACTTCATTCTGGGTATTCTCAAAGGTTCCTTTGTGGTTAGATGTTATCTTGTTTATGTGTTCCGCCGAGATGTGGAGTTCTGGCAATAATTAGCGCAGCACATCTTGTTAGGGGTTTATATTGTGTATACTTCACTATACTTCACCATACTAATGATCTCCTGATTCATGGATTCTTTGTGGTGTCTGGATGGTGTGTCTGTGTGTTGTGTGTTACAGACGCTCCGTGTCTGTGTGTTGTGTGTTACAGACGCTCCGTGTCTGTGTGGAGCGTCAAGATGGATAACTAAGGAACGATTGAGAGGGATGAGGAACAAGTAACACAGTTGTTTATACAATATATTATGCAGTAAACTGGTTCAAGTTTCTCAAAGGAAAACTGTTGCTTAAGGCGGGGAAAAATTCCATTAATTTTAAAACAGAACTACACACTTCGCTAGGCATAAATTATGTGTTGTTGCTTGTATCAACAATACAACACCAGCCTCCACAACACCAGCCCCCACAACACCAGCCTCCACAACACCAGCCTCCACAACACCAGCCCCCACAACACCAGTCACCACAACACCAGCCACCACAACACTAGCCACCACAACACCAGCCCCCACAACACCAGTCACCACAACACTAGCCACCACAACACCAGCCTCCACAACACCAGCCCCCACAACACCAGCCCCCACAACACCAGTCACCACAACACTAGCCACCACAACACCAGCCCCCACAACACCAGCCCCCACAACACCAGTCACCACAACACTAGCCACCACAACACCAGCCTCCACAACACCAGCCCCCACAACACCAGCCCCCACAACACCAGTCACCACAACACTAGCCACCACAACACCAGCCCCCACAACACCAGCCCCCACAACACCAGTCACCACAACACCAGTCACCACAACACCAGCCTCCACAACACCAGCCCCCACAACACCAGCCCCCACAACACCAGCCTCCACAACACCAGCCCCCACAACACCAGTCACCACAACACCAGTCACCACAACACCAGCCTCCACAACACCAGCCCCCACAACACCAGCCCCCACAACACCAGCCTCCACAACACCAGCCCCCACAACACCAGCCCCCACAACACCAGCCCCCACAACACCAGTCACCACAACACCAGTCACCACAACACCAGCCCCCACAACACCAGCCCCCACAACACCAGTCACCACAACACCAGCCTCCACAACACCAGCCCCCACAACACCAGCCCCCACAACACCAGTCACCACAACACCAGCCCCCACAACACCAGCCTCCACAACACCAGCCTCCACAACACCAGCCCCCACAACACCAGCCCCCACAACACCAGTCACCACAACACCAGCCACCACAACACTAGCCACCACAACACCAGCCTCCACAACACCAGCCACCACAACACCAGCCCCCACAACACCGGCCACCACAACACCAGCCCCCACAACACCAGCCCCCACAACACCAGTCACCACAACACCAGCCTCCACAACACCAGCCTCCACAACACCAGCCCCCACAACACCAGTCACCACAACACCAGCCACCACAACACTAGCCACCACAACACCAGCCCCCACAACACCAGCCACCACAACACCAGCCCCCACAACACCGGCCACCACAACACCAGCCCCCATAACACCAGCCCCCACAACACCAGCCCCCATAACACTAGCCTCCACAACACCAGCCCCCACAACACCAGCCACCACAACACCAGCCACCACAACACCAGCCCCCACAACACCAGCCACCACAACACCAGCCATCACAACACTAGCCTCCACAACACCAGCCTCCACAACACTAGCCACCACAACACCAGCCCCCACAACACCAGCCCCCACAACACCAGCCCCCACAACACCAGCCCCCACAACACCAGCCCCCACAACACCAGCCACCACAACACCAGCCATCACAACACTAGCCTCCACAACACCAGCCTCCACAACACTAGCCACCACAACACCAGCCCCCACAACACCAGCCCCCACAACACCAGCCCCCATAACACCAGCCCCCACAACACCAGCCTCCACAACACCAGCCACCACAACACCAGCCCCCACAACACCAGCCCCCATAACACCAGCCCCCACAACACCAGCCTCCACAACACCAGCCACCACAACACCAGCCCCCACAACACCAGCCCCCACAACACCAGCCACCACAACACCAGCCTCCACAACACCAGCCCCCACAACACCAGTCACCACAACACCAGCCACCACAACACTAGCCCCCACAACACCAGCCACCACAACACCAGCCCCCACAACACCAGCCCCCACAACACCAGTCACCACAACACCAGCCACCACAACACTAGCCACCATAACACCAGCCCCCACAACACCAGCCACCACAACACCAGCCCCCACAACACCAGCCCCCACAACACCAGGCACCACAACACCAGGCACCACAACACCAGCCACCACAACACCAGCCACCACAACACCAGCCCCCACAACACCAGCCCCCACAACACCAGCCACCACAACACCAGCCCCCACAACACCAGCCACCACAACACCAGCCCCCACAACACCAGCCCCCACAACACCAGCCCCCACAACACCAAGCACCACAACACCAGCCACCACAAAACTAGCCACCACAACACCAGCCCCCACAACACCAGCCACCACAACACCAGCCCCCACAACACCTTCCCCCACAACACCAGCCCCCATAACACCAGCCCCCACAACACCAGCCCCCATAACACTAGCCTCCACAACACTAGCCACCACAACACCAGCCCCCACAACACCAGCCCCCATAACACCAGCCCCCACAACACCAGCCTCCACAACACCAGCCACCACAACACCAGCCCCCACAACACCAGCCACCACAACACCAGCCTCCACAACACTAGCCTCCACAACACTAGCCTCCACAACACTAGCCTCCACAACACCAGCCTCCACAACACCAGCCCCCACAACACCAGCCCCCACAGCACTAGCCACCACAACACCAGCCCTCACAACACCAGCCCCCACAACACCAGCCCCCACAACACCAGCCCCCACAACACCAGCCCTCACAACACCAGCCCCCACAACACCAGCCCCCACAACACCAGCCCCCACAACACCAGCCCCCACAACACCAGCCCCCACACCACCAGCCACCACAACACCAGCCTCCACAACACCAGCCTCCACAACACCAGCCTCCACAACACCAGCCCCCACAACACCAGCCTCCACAACACCAGCCTCCACAACACCAGCCCCCACAACACCAGCCTCCACAACACCAGCCTCCACAACACCAGCCTCCACAACACCAGCCCCCACAACACCAGCCTCCACAACACCAGCCTCCACAACACCAGCCTCCACAACACCAGCCCCCACAACACCAGCCCTCACAACACCAGCCCCCACAACACCAGCCCCCACAACACCAGCCACCACAACACCAGCCCCCACAACACCAGCCCTCACAACACCAGCCCCCACAACACCAGCCCCCAAAACACCAGCCCCCACAACACCAGCCCCCACAACACCAGCCCCCACAACACCAGCCACCACAACACCAGCCTCCTCAACACCAGCCACCACAACACCAGCCCCCACAACACCAGCCTCCACAACACCAGCCCCCACAACACCAGCCCCCACAACACCAGCCTCCACAACACCAGCCTCCACAACACCAGCCTCCACAACACCAGCCCCCACAACACCAGCCCCCACAACACCAGCCCCCACAACACCAGCCTCCACAACACCAGCCACCACAACACCAGCCCCCACAACACCAGCCCCCACAACACCAGCCCCCACAACACCAGCCTCCACAACACCAGCCACCACAACACCAGCCCCCACAACACCAGCCTCCACAACACCAGCCCCCACAACACCAGCCCCCACAACACCCTGAACACAACACAATAACACATAAACATCCCGAGGAGAGCTCTCCCGTCTGCCTCTGGCCCCACTTTGCGTCTGTCAGTCAGACATGAACTTTGCAAATTACTCACCACAAGTTGAAGAGTTAAGGAATTTCTCACAGCCAAATGCCCGATAGGAAAAACTGGAATTTTCCTCATATGAGAATATTATATTATATGTATATATATATATATATATATATATATATATATATATATATATATATATATATATATATTCTCTGAATACTTTCTATTTTCTTCTCCGAGGCTATGGGTCGACCCATAGCTTCGGAGAAGAAAACAAAAAGTATTCAGAGGAGTCCTTGTGGTTTCTAACTGAACACTAATGTTATCTTCTCCTACCACCCCCATTCTTTTGTATGTACACATATATATTTGTTTTATATGAACTTTATTACAGAAAAGAAGTCACATATAGGGTACAAAGATGATTATCATAGGTTGTCGAGTTCCTCCAGCTCCTCAGATGGCGGGCAGGAACCCTGGATGCAGTGCGCATTTCCCATCTGTATCGCCACGCTGAGGCGCTGGAAATGAAAGCTGGCAGCTCTAGGGGTCCCTTGTTGTTTCAATGAGCCTAGAGCCCAGTTCCTTCAAAAAACTAGTAGCACTTTTACCCCAGGCATCGAGTGTCTCAGAAGCAATGGGGACAAAATTGTATTTTTTTTTATTTTTTTTATTTTTTTTTATTATTTTCTACCACAAACGTGGCCACACATTTACAATGCTAACCAGCATATATACATTTTCTTCTGTCCTCCATAGACAGGGTGAGAGATCAGTTAAACATATAGTTCAGGGATTTATTGAACAATCAACCACAGAAGGTGATTCGGTACTTTTAAAATGCTAAGCTAACCTACATATGTAAATACATAGATACACAGATTTACGTATGCCCTACATAAAGTGTTCGAAGTGTCATTAATGTTCATTTACAAAGGTGAAATGCAATTCTGATCAGTTTCCATATGTACTTTATACACATACATATACATACACACACATATATACGTACATTAAAGGCCAGTAAAGCCAAGACCCAACCAAAGCTGCTCCACAGCCATATCAGGAGGAAAACAGCAGTGAAGGAACAAGTGATGAAGCTGCGGAAAGGGGAGAACAGATACACAGAGAATGACAAGGAGGTGTGTGAAGAACTCAACAAGAGATTCCAGGAGGTCTTCACAATAGAACAAGGAGAAGCCCCTGCACTAAATGAGGAGGCGGCAAACCAAGCAACCTTGGAGGAATTTGACCTCACCAGTGATGAGGTCAAAAGGTGTCTGCTGGAGCTAGATGTGACAAAGGCTGTTGGGCCTGATAGAATCTCACCATGGATACTAAAGGAAGGTGCAGAAGCACTAAGTGTGCCACTCTCTATGGTGTATAACAGGTCACTGGAAACAGGAGACTTACCAGAAAGTTGGAAGACAGCTAACGTGGTCCCAATATACAAAAAGGGTGACAGGCAAGAGGCACTGAATTACAGGCCAGTTTCCTTAACTTGTATACCATGCAAGGTGCTGGAGAAGATCGTGAGGAAAAGGCTCGTAGAGCATCTGGAGGGAAATAACTTTGTAACGCACCACCAACATGGGTTCAGAGATGGTAAATCGTGCCTCACAGGTTTAATAGAATTTTATGACCAGGCAACGAAAATTAGGCAGGAAAGAGAAGGGTGGGCCAACTGCATTTTCCTGGATTGCCAAAAAGCCTTTGACACAGTACCCCATAAAAGGCTGTTAAAAAAGTTGGAGCAACAGGCAGGAGTAAAAGGGAAGGTGCTCCAGTGGATAAGGGAGTACTTAAGCAACAGGAAACAGCGAGTAACGGTGAGGGGGAAGACATCAGAGTGGCGAGATGTCATAGCGGAGTCCCACAGGGCTCAGTACTTGGACCCATCCTGTTTCTAATATATGTGAACGATCTTCCAGAGGGTATAGACTCATTCCTCTCGATGTTTGCTGATGATGCAAAATTTATGAGAAGAATCAAGACGGATGAAGATAGACAGAGACTACAGGATGACCTGGATAAACTGGAGGAATGGTCTAGAAAATGGCTGCTGAAGTTCAACTCTGGAAAGTGTAAGGTGATGAAATTAGGCGAAGGGAGCAGGAGGCTGAACACAAGGTATCATCTGGGAGGGGAAATCCTGCAAGAATCAAATAGAGAGAAGGATCTGGGGGTTGATATCACACCGAACCTGTCCCCAGAGGCCCACATCAAAAGAATATCATCAGCGGCATATGCTAGACTGGCCAACATAAGAACTGCCTTCAGAAACTTGTGTAAGGAATCTTTCAGAACCCTGTATACCACTTATGTAAGACCAATCCTGGAGTATGCAGCTCCAGCCTGGAGTCCATACCTAGTTAAACACAAGACAAAGTTAGAGAAGATTCAGCGGTATGCCACCAGGCTCGTCCCGGAACTGAGAGGATTGAGCTACGAGGAAAGGCTAAAGGAGCTGAACCTCACATCCCTGGAAAACAGAAGAGTAAGGGGAGACATGATAACCACCTACAAAATTCTCAGGGGAATTGACAGGGTGGACAAAGACAAACTCTTCAGCACGGGTGGGACACGAACAAGGGGACACAGGTGGAAACTTAGTACCCAGATGAGCCACAGAGACGTTAGAAAGAATTTTTTCAGTGTCAGAGTAGTTAATAAATGGAATGCACTAGGAAGTGACGTGGTGGAGGCTGACTCCATACACAGTTTCAAATGTAGATATGATAGAGCCCAGTAGGCTCAGGAATCTGTACACCAGTTGATTGACAGTTGAGAGGCGGGACCAAAGAGCCAAAGCTCAACCCCTGCAAGCACAATTAGGTGAGTACAATTAGGTGAGTACATATTGATATATACATGCATATATACACACACACATGCATTCACATACATTTGTCTCTTTTACTCTGACAGGGTGCGATAGCTGACAGAGAAACTAATGTGCAATAAGCACTTAATCACTGAAGGTGATTAAAGTGCTTTTACAAGCTCAGGTTATATAGTTACATCACGTACATACATCGTATAAATGATACATTGCATGGTCAATCTTGGATACAAGTCCAATATATCATCAAGTGTTCCAGTACTCATATAGTAACTACAGAGTTCAGCATACCTCAGCCCAGGAGGGCGAAAGTCAGTCAGTATGGGACATTCTACAATATAATGTTCAAGAGAGTGCATGTTTTCTCTTTCACAAAGTTGACACATTGTGTACTCGACATTTGGGTTTTGAGAAAGCTGCCAGATACGTCTATATCCCAGGCGTATTCTGGTCACTATAACATCACATTGCCGGGTTCTTGTTCTATTAGTCCCATATGTGAATGTCTCCTCACGATATCTATCATAATTGTAGTGGTGATTTGTACCACTACAATTTGTAAAAATTGTAGGGGTGATCCAGTTCTCTGTACTTACGAGATTTGGCTGCTTCCCTGTGGGTGGCAGCGCCACCTGGTTGTGCAACACTGAGGTCAACGTAAGTGTTAGCCAGGGTTGATACGCACGTGTAGTCCCATACCAACTGCTTGCCATTCTTCCAGGGGTTCACTGTGATACCATCCGGGCGACCAATAAGAGCATCAGAGTTACGGGGCGTTAGGTAACGGGGCTCTCTTTCAGCTGGGCATCCAGCTGTGGTGAGGCTCCTCTTGATGATGTCGTTAACTTCACTGTGCCTCGAGTGCCATCCCCCTGTGCTTTGGCAGAGTAGGCCATGGTGGCCGTACCTGTCAGCCACCACCTCGCCGCAAATACACCTATATCTGGTGTGGATTGGGGCAGCAAGGCGAAGGGCCACAGCAATTATTATATATGACAGCAATTATATATATATATATATATATATATATATATATATATATATATATATATATATATATATATATATATATATATAAGTTTTGCCCTGAATGCGCTGTGTTCCCTTCTCTGAGGATGTGGGTCCCTATAATTGCACCAGTGGTTGTACCCCCCCCTATATATATATATATATATATATATATATATATATATATATTTATATATATATATATATATATATATATATATATATATATATATATATGTATATATATATATATATATATATATATATATATATATATATATATATATATATATATATATATATATATATATGTATATATATATATATATATATATATATATATATATATATATATATATATATATATATATATATATATATATATATATATATATTAGTATATTTTGGTAGCAGTCTTTCCTGTAGACATATATTATTAAATATGACCGAAAAAGTAAGATTAATAATTCTAACACGAATTTTCTCAATCTTTCGTACATTACGCTTCACTGTTGGAGGTAAATCAAAAATCACTTCTCCAAAATTCATTTTTATTTCTAGTCTGACGCGACACGGGCGCGTTTCGTAAAACTTATTACATTTTCAAAGACTTCACAAATACACAACTGATTAGAACTTACGTATCTCTGCTATTATATCTACATTTGAGTGAGGTGGGAGGGATGATGTGGCATATAGTGATGTGGCATTAACACAAGACAGAACATGAGGGGATATTAATAGGGTATTAAAAGTATCAACACAAGACAGAACAGAAACAATGGGTATTGAATAGAAGTGTTTGTAGAAAGCCTATTGGTCCATATTTCTTGATGCTTCTATATTGGAGCGGAGTCTTGAGGTGGGTAGAATATAGTTGTGCAATAATTGGCTGTTGATTGCTGGTGTTGACTTCTTGATGTGTAGTGCCTCGCAAACGTCAAGCCGCCTGCTATCGCTGTATCTATCGATGATTTCTGTGTTGTTTACTAGGATTTCTCTGGCGATGGTTTGGTTATGGGAAGAGATAAGATCTCTTCCCATAACCAAACCATCGCCAGAGAAATCCTAGTAAACAACACAGAAATCATCGATAGATACAGCGATAGCAGGCGGCTTGACGTTTGCGAGGCACTACACATCAAGAAGTCAACACCAGCAATCAACAGCCAATTATTGCACAATTATATTCTACCCACCTCAAGACTCCGCTCCAATGTAGGAGCATCAAGAAATATGGACCAATAGGCTTTCTACAAACACTTCTATTCAATACCCATTGTTTCTGTTCTGTCTTGTGTTGATACTTTTAATACCCTATTAATATCCCCTCATGTTCTGTCTTGTGTTAATGCCACATCACTATATGCCACATCATCCCTCCCACCTCACTCAAATGTAGATATAATAGCAGAGATACGTAAGTTCTAATCAGTTGTGTATTTGTGAAGTCTTTGAAAATGTAATAAGTTTTACGAAACGCGCCCGTGTCGCGTCAGACTAGAAATAAAAATGAATTTTGGAGAAGTGATTTTTGATTTACCTCCAACAGTGAAGCGTAATGTACGAAAGATTGAGAAAATTCGTGTTAGAATTATTAATCTTACTTTTTCGGTCATATTTAATAATATATATATATATATATATATATATATATATATATATATATATATATATATATATATATATATATATATATATATATATATATATATATATATATATATATATATATATATATATATATATGAATATCCCACTGACTGGTTCTTTCAATGAACTTGCTTTTTGTTCCATTCACTGATAGCTTCAAAATATATTCGAAAAATATTTGTTCATATTCTTTTGTAGTCTTGTACGTGGGTATCGTATCTGGTATATTTTTGCATGGTACCTTCCTGTGTGAGCCTTTCCAGTGTTCACAATTATTTGACTCAATCACAAAAAACAACATACGCAATTTTGGTGAAAACATTTGAATTTGTATCTAGTATTTATATTTATATCTTGCCCGGGTCTGTCTTTCTCCATCTATATATAGAAAATAATATCCGGAATATATATAACACACATAATTATTCCTAAAAATAAATGCATATACAAATACAAATACATTATAGTCTATTTATACCATATGTATCAATTAGAATATATTGAGGCCATACGGTGTGGGATCACTCTCGCGTCCTTGGACTGCACATGCCTACCCAAGCCTTGGGTAGGTCTCCCAAGGCTTGGCTACCCAAGCCTTGGGAACCTAGATTGCATTGTTGCTACAATGTTGTTGTTACGTTATGTGTTTCCATAAGCGTGTGTGAGGGTGTGCATACAGGGAGCAGGGCGGGGGGCAGCACACCCCCGCCTACAGTCACGGCCAGGCAGCTCCCGGAATTGGAAATGAAAAGGGATTTAGGAGGAGACATAAAGTGAGGCGCGTCCCCCAGAGGCGCCGAGCGACACAATCACCTGCAAACCTGGCGGCCATCCGGGAGGGAGTCAGGAACTGTGACCAGGCGCCATATAGGGTACTATATAGTAGCTAGGTGAGACCAGTAGCGGAGTGCGTAGCCCCGGTGTGGGGTCCCAGCCTGGAAAATGGCATAAGATGGAACTTGAAAGCAACAAGTGGCGGCTCGATTGGAGAATCATGAGAGTCTGAACTCATGGGGAGCGTGAGCATTGTAGCATAACTCTCATGTGGATAGAGTTCCACATAAGAGGTTGTTCTGGAAACTGGAAAATATTGGAGGGGTGACAGGTAAGCTTCTAACATGGATGAAAAATTTTCTGACAGATAGAAAAATGAGGGCAGTAATCAGAGGCAATGTATCGGACTGGAGGAATGTCACATGTGGAGTACCACAGGGTTCAGTTCTTGCACCAGTGATGTTTATTGTCTACATAAATGATCTACCAGTTGGTATACACAATTATATGAACATGTTTGCTGATGATGCTAAGATAATAGGAAGGATAAGAAACTTAGATGATTGTCATGCCCTTAAAGAAGACCTGGAGAAAATAAGTATATGGAGCACCACTTGGCAAATGGAATTTAATGTTAATAAATGCCATGTTATGGAATGTGGAATAGGAGAACATAGACCCCACACAACCTATAGATTATGTGAGAAATCTTTACAGAATTCTGATAAAGAAAGAGATCTAGGAGTGGTTCTTGATAGAAAGCTATCACCTGAGGACCACATAAAGAATACTGTGCGAGGAGCTTATACTATGCCACAGTGGTGTTTACTAGTTTACTAGTTGTGTTTTTGTGTTTTTACGGGGGTTGAGCTTTGCTCTTTCGGCCCGCCTCTCAACTGTCAATCAACTGTTTACTAACTACTTTTTTTTTTTTTTTTTTTTTTGGTGGTACAGTGTGAGGGTCCAGCGGTACAATGGTGGTACAGTGTGAGGGTCCTGCGGTACAATGGTGGTACAGTGTGAGGGTCCTGCGGTACAGTGGTGGTACAGGGTGAGGGTCCAGTGGTACAGTGGTGGTACAGTGTGAGGGTCCTGCGGTACAGTGGTGGTACAGTGTGAGGGTCCAGCGGTACAGTGGTGGTACAATGTGAGGGTCCAGCGGTACAGTGGTGGTACAGTGTGAGGGTCCTGCGGTACAGTGGTGGTACAGTGTGAGGGTCCTGCGGTACAGTGGTGGTACAGTGTGAGGGTCCTGCGGTACAGTGGTGGTACAGTGTGAGGGTCCTGCGGTACAGTGGTGGTACAGTGTGAGGGTCCTGCGGTACAGTAGTGGTACAGTGTGAGGGTCCAGCGGTACAGTGGTGGTACAGTGTGAGGGTCCAGCGGTACAGTGGTGGTACAGGGTGAGGGTCCAGCGGTACAGTAGTGGTACAGTGTGAGGGTCCTGCGGTACAGTGGTGGTACAGTGTGAGGGTCCTGCGGTACAGTGGTGGTACAGTGTGAGGGTCCTGCGGTACAGTGGTGGTACAGGGTGAGGGTCCAGCGGTACAGTGGTGGTACAGGGTGAGGGTCCAGCGGTACAGTAGTGGTACAGTGTGAGGGTCCAGCGGTACAGTGGTGGTACAGGGTGAGGGTCCAGCGGTACAGTCGTGGTACAGTGTGAGGGTCCAGCGGTACAGTGTGAGGGTCCTGCGGTACAATGGTGGTACAGTGTGAGGGTCCTGCGGTACAGTGGTGGTACAGTGTGAGGGTCCTGCGGTACAGTGGTGGTACAGTGTGAGGGTCCTGCGGTACAGTGTGAGGGTCCTGCGGTACAGTGGTGGTACAGTGTGAGGGTCCTGCGGTACAGTGGTGGTACAGGGTGAGGGTCCAGCGGTACAATGGTGGTACAGTGTGAGTGTCCTGCGGTACAGTGGTGGTACAGTGTGAGGGTCCTGCGGTACAGTGGTGGTACAGTGTGAGGGTCCAGCGGTACAATGGTGGTACAGTGTGAGGGTCCTGCGGTACAGTGTGAGGGTCCTGCGGTACAGTGGTGGTACAGGGTGAGGGTCCTGCGGTACAGTGGTGGTCCAGTGTGAGGGTCCTGTGGTACAATGGTGGTACAGGGTGAGGGTCCTGCGGTACAGTGGTGGTACAGGGTGAGGGTCCAGCGGTACAATGGTGGTACAGTGTGAGGGTCCTGCGGTACAATGGTGGTACAGTGTGAGGGTCCTGCGGTACAGTGGTGGTACAGGGTGAGGGTCCAGCGGTACAATGGTGGTACAGTGTGAGGGTCCAGCGGTACAGTGGTGGTACAGTGTGAGGGTCCTGCGGTACAGTGGTGGTACAGTGTGAGGGTCCAGCGGTACAGTGGTGGTACAGTGTGAGCGTCCTGCGGTACAGTGGTGGTACAGTGTGAGGGTCCTGCGGTACAGTGGTTCACTCATTCATATTTAGAGATATATGGCAAGGTTTTCTCTGAATGTTCTGTATTTCCTTCTCAGAGGCTGTGTCCCTACAGTTGCACGAGAGGTGGTGTATATATATATATATATATATATATATATATATATATATATATATATATATATATATATATATATATATTTATATATATATATATATATATATATATATATATATATATATATATATATATATATATATATATATATATATATATATATATATATATATGTCGTACCTAGTAGCCAGAACGCACTTCTCAGCCTACTATTCAAGGCCCGATTTGCCTAATAAGCCAAGTTTTCCTGAATTAATATATTTTCTCTAATTTTTTTCTTATGAAATGATAAAGCTACCCATTTCATTATGTATGAGGTCAATTTCTTTTTATTGGAGTTAAAATTAACGTAGATATATGACCGAACCTAACCAACCCCACCTAACCTAACCTAACCTATCTTTATAGGTTAGGTTAGGTTAGGTAGCCGAAAAAGTTAGGTTAGGTTAGGTTAGGTAGGTTAGGTAGTCGAAAAAAAACATTAATTCATGAAAACTTGGCTTATTAGGCAAATCGGGCCTTGCATAGTTGGCTGAGAAGTGCGTTCTGGCTACTAGGTACGACATATATATATATATATATATATATATATATATATATATATATATATATATATATATATATATATATATATATATATATATATATATATATATATATATATGCGAACAAGCCTGAATGGTCCCCAGGACAATATGCAACTGAAAACTCACACCCCAGAAGTGACTCGAACCCATACTCCCAGAAGCAACGCAACTGGTATGTACAAGACGCCTTAATCCACTTGACCATCACGACCGGACATAATGAGGTGATAGCCGAGGCTATTTGAACCACCCCACCGCCGGCACTCGGATAGTAATCTTGGGTGATTTGGTAAAATGCTATGCCCAAGATTACTATCCGAGTGCCGGCGGTGGGGTGGTTCAAATAGCCTCGGCTATCACCTCATTATGTCCGGTCGTGATGGTCAAGTGGATTAAGGCGTCTTGTACATACCAGTTGCGTTGCTTCTGGGAGTATGGGTTCGAGTCACTTCTGGGGTGTGAGTTTTCAGTTATATATATATATATATATATATATATATATATATATATATATATATATATATATATATATATATATATATATATATATATATATATATATATATATATATATATATATATATATATATATATATATATATATATATATATATATATATATATATATATATATACATCTTTTTGTTAAGATATTTTTTAAGCTATTTTTTACGCTATTTTTTTAAGCTATATTTTGTTAAGCTATTATTTGCTTTTTATTACTTTTTTGTTAAGTAAGCTATTTTGTTGTTGTTAGTACAGTGGTTCATGTTACTGAGCACTTTCAAATACTTTGTCAAATCTGGCGTTAAAGCTGTGGATGGAGGTGGCTTCCACAACCTCCTCTGCTAGAACATTCCACTTGCTAACTCCTTGTACAGGGTACGAATATTTTCTTATGTTTCTTCGGCTCATTTGCGCCTCCAGCTTCCACCTGTGTCCTGCTTTCTCTCAGTCTGAAGAGGCTATTCTTTTTCACCTTATCTATCCCCCTTAGTATCTTGCAAGTCGTGATCATATTCCCTCTGCTCCTTGTACCCTGTAGGGTTGTGAGATCTAGTTTAATCACCCTATGTTCGCAGCTTATCCCTCTTAGCTCTGGCGCCAATCTTATTACAAACATTTGTACTTTTTCTGTTTTGTCTTCCATATTCCAGTATTGGCCGAACAAATGTTGTGCAGATTGCTTGGAAAAAGAGTCCTGATTCAGTTTGCTAAACGATGTTCTTATATTTGCCAGCGTCCCATATGCTGCTGATGTTATTCTGTTTGTGTGTGCCTCTGGTGTGAGTGTCGGGATTATATCCACTCCCTGATCTTTCTCACTAATTCCTATAGCTGCCTTCCTCATATGGTGTAGATTTTTTCTGGTTTCCTATCTCCCGTTTCTATCTTCATTACCTTACACTAGTTGGGATTGAATTCCAGCAACCATTTGTCTGACCACTCGTGGAGTTTGTCACGGTCCTCTTGTAACTTTCTACAGTCCTCGTCTGTTTTAACACACAGAGATCACACTAACGTGATGCATCAAATGAACAAATCCACAAGGGCCGTGACGAGGATTCGAACCTGCGTCCGGGAGCATCCCAGACACTGTCTTAATCGACTGAGCTACGACAGGGTTAAAAGGGTTGAAAGGGATCTCCGTGTGTGATGATGTAAAGGCGAAGAGGGAGAACGGCCTATTGACATAGCTCGGGTGCAGGGGGGGGGGGTTGTGTAAAAGCCTGGTTTGTGCCTCGGAGAGGCTACGGGATCCAGTAAGCTCACTAGAACTTCGGTTTCAACCCTTTTAACCCTGTCGTAGCTCAGTCGATTAAGGCAGTGTCTGGGATGCTCCCGGACGCAGGTTCGAATCCTCGTCACGGCCCTTGTGGATTTGCTCGTCTGTTTTCACTTTCCTCGTCAGCTTTGTATCATCTACAGATATTGACATCTCTGAGCTCACTCCCTTGGGTAAGTCGTTCATATATATTCATTGTTGCTGGGCAGTGGTGGTGGTGCAGTAACTGTGTTAGGGTCCCGTGGCACAGTGGTCTATGTTACCCAGTTTATGTGTACCTCTGGTGTTAGTGCTGCAACTATATCCACTCTCGAATCTTTCTTTCCGATTCCTGTGGTTGTTTTTTACTTATGGTGTAGATGCCTTTTGGTCTCTTCTATCCCTCTCCCATCTTTATTACTTTACACTTGAAGGGATTGAATTCCCACAACCATTTGTTTAACTATTCCTAGAGTTTGTCTTGGTCTTGTAATTTCCTGCAGTCCTCCTCTGTTTTAACATTCCTTATCAGCTTTGCATCATCTGCAAAGGTTGACATCAATGCACTCACTTCCTTGGGCAAGTCTATTACGCAAATTAGAAACAGCAGCGGTTCCAGGACAGAGCCTTGGTGGACTCCACTTGTTACATTCCTCCAGCTTGAAACCTCCTCTATGATTGTGACTCTTTGTTTTCAGTCCTTCAGATACTCCCTTACCCAGTCCAGTTTTCCCCAGTTATCCCAGCCTTGGTGTCCATCTTGCACAAGTCTTTCATGATGAACAGTGTCAAATGCTTTCTTGAAAGTCTAGGAAAATAGTCTACCCAGCCTCCTCTGTCCTGTCTTATTCTGGAATATGATGCTTTAAGAGGGTTTGTCGTGGTGTTGGTGGTAGTGGTGATGGTGGTGTTATCTTGAGATTATCGTGAGATGATTTCGGGGCTTTTTTTTTTTTTTTTTAGTGTCCCCGCGGCCCGGTCCTCGACCAGGCCTCCACCCCCAGGAAGCAGCCCGTGACAGCTGACTAACACCCAGGTACCTATTTTACTGCTAGGTAACAGGGGCATAGGGTGAAAGAAACTCTGCCTATTGTTTCTCGTCGGCGCCTGGGATCGAACCCCAGGACCTCAGGATCACAAGTCCAGCGTGCTGTCCGCTCGGTCGACCGGCTCCGTCCAGCGTAATATTTAATCCTACATCTTTCAGAGCTGTGTGTATTTATCAAGACAGACAAACACTTCTGCTCTGCTTCAAGCTGTTTTGCAAGTGTGTTACCTGTATCATGCTTGAAGATGCCAACCTACTATCGAATGGAATCTCAAATCTGTTTTGTTTACCAGTTAAAACATTCATTCAATTGCAATTCTATTTTCTTGCTGTTACTACTACTGTGCTCGTTCAGTGCCGGGAATGCGCGCTCAATACCGCAGTATATTCCTGTAATGACTTTGTCTTTTAAAAATTCAGTGGGACGGTATATATGTCCTCTGAACCAAGGTCGGCTTGGGTCGTACTTACCGGTGATGTTGTGGTGTTGACTTGGTAGTGGAGGTATGGTTGTTGATAGTGATAGTACTGGTGGTGGTACTGGTGGTTGTATTGATGGTGGTGGTGGTGGTGGTCATGATGGTGTTGATAGTGGTAGTACTGGTGGTGGTACTGGTGGTTGTATTGGTGGTGGTGGTGGTGGTGGTCATGATGGTGTTGATGGTGGTGGTGGTACTGGTGATGATGGTGGTGGTGATCACGATGGTGTTGATAGTGGTAGTACTGGTGGTTGTATTGGTGGTGGTGGTGGTCATGATGGTGTTGATGGTGGTGGTGGTACTGGTGATGATGGTGGTGGTGATCACGATGGTGTTGATAGTGGTAGTACTGGTGGTGGTACTGGTGGTTGTATTGGTGGTGGTGGTGGTGGTGGTCATGATGGTGTTGATGGTGGTGGTGGTACTGGTGATGATGGTGGTGGTGATCACGATGGTGTTGATAGTGGTAGTACTGGTGGTGGTACTGGTGGTTGTATTGGTGGTGGTGGTGGTGGTGGTCATGATGGTGTTGATGGTGGTGGTGGTACTGGTGATGATGGTGGTGGTGATCACGATGGTGTTGATAGTGGTGGTACTGGTGATTGTATTGGTGGTTGTATTGGTGGTGGTGGTGGTGGTGGTGGTAGTGGTAATGATGGTGGTGGTGGTGATGGTGATGGTGATTCTGGTGGTGGTGATGGTGTTAGTGGTAGTGGTGGTGATAGTGATGATGGTGGTGGTGATGATGGTGGTGGTGGTGATGTTGATGGTGGTGGTGGTGGTGTTGATGGTGGTGGTGGTGGTGATGATGGTGATGGTGGTGGTGATGGTGATGATGGTGATGATGGTGGTGATGGTGGAGGTGGTGATGATGTTGGTGGTGATGATGGTGATGATGGTGGAGGTGGTGATGGTGGTGATGATGGTGGAGGTGGTGATAGTGATGATGTTGGTGGTGATGATGGTGGAGGTGGTGATGGTGGTGATGATGGTGGAGGTGGTGATAGTGATGTTGTTGGTGGTGATGATGGTGATGATGGTGATGATGGTGATGGTGGTGGTGGTGATGATGGTGGTGGTGGTGATGATGGTGATGGTGGTGATGATGGTGATGGTGGTGATGATGGTGGTGATGGTGGTGATGGTGATGGTGGTGATGATGGTGATGATAGTGGTGATGGTGGTGGTGGTGATGGTGATGATGGTGATGATGGTGGTGATGGTGATGATGGTGATGATGGTGGTGATGGTGATGGTGGTGATGATGGTGATGATGGTGGTGATGGTGATAGTGGCGATGATGATGGTGATGGTGGTGATGATGGTGATGATGGTGGTGATGGTGGTGATGGTGATGATGGTGATGATGGTGGTGATGGTGATGATGGTGATGATGGTGGTGATGGTGGTGATGGTGATGATGGTGGTGATGGTGATGATGGTGGTGATGGTGATGGTGGTGGTGATGATGGTGATGATGGTGGTGACGGTGGTGGTGGTGATGATGGTGATGGTTGTGATGATGGTGGTGATGATGGTGATGATGGTGGTGATGGTGATGGTGGTGATGGTGATGATGGTGGTGATGGTGATGATGGTGGTGATGGTGATGATGGTGGTGATGGTGATGGTGGTGATGGTGATGATGGTGGTGGTGGTGATGATGGTGATGGTTGTGATGATGGTGGTGATGATGGTGGTGATGGTGGTGGTGGTGGTGGTGGTGGTGGTGATGGTGGTGATGGTGATGGTGATGATGGTGATGGTGGTGGTGGTGATGATGGTGATGGTGGTGGTGGTAGTGTTGAAGGTAGTGGTGTTGATGGTGGTGGATTTGATGGTGGTGATGTTGATGGTGATGGTGGTGGTGGTGATGGTGGTGATGTAATGATGGTGATGATAGCGGTGATGATGGTGGTGGTGATGATGGAGGTTATCGGCAAGACACATGAACTTCAACCATGAACATTGCAACTGAAAATTTCTCCCTCGTGTTTACTGTTATTGTTATGTACGTGTGTGAGCCTCCGCCTGCACGGTGTGTTCTCCCCTAGTTGTGCTTGCGGGGGTTGAGCTCTGGCTCTTTGGTCCCGCCTCTCAACTGTCAATCAACTGGTGTACAGATTCCTGAGCCTACTGGGCTCTATCATATCTACACTTGAAACTGTGTATGGAGTCAGCCTCTACCACATCACTGCCTAATGCATTCCATTTACTAACTACTCTGACACTGAAAAAGTTCTTTCTAATGTCTTCGTGGCTCATTTGGGTACTCAGCTTCCACCTGTGTCCCCTTGTGCGTGTACCACCCGTGTTAAATAATCCATCCTTGTCCACCCTGTCAATTTCCCTGAGAATTTTGTATGTGATGATCATGTCTCCCCTAGCTCTTCTGTCTTCCAGTGACGTGAGGTGCAGTTCACGTAGTCTGTCCTCATAACTCATGCCTCTTAGTTCTGGGACTAGTCTAGTGGCATACCTCTGAACTTTTTCCAGCTTCGTCTTGTGCTTGACTAGATACGGGCTCCATGCTGGGGCCGCATACTCCAGGATTGGCCTTACATATGTGGTGTACAAGATTCTGAAGGATTCCTTACACAGGTTTCTGAAAGCAGTTCTAATAAGGCATAGATAGATAGTTCTGAAAGTGCTATGCCAGCCTCGCATAGGCCGCTGATGTTATTCTTTTGATGTGGGCTTCGGGAGACAGGTTAGGCGTGATATCAACTCCCAGATCTTTCTCTTTGTCCGTTTCGTGAAGGACTTCATCTCCCATTCGGTATCCAGTGACTGGCCTCCTAGTTCCTCCTCCTAGTTTCATTACCTTACATTTACTTGGGTTGAACTTTAGTAGCCATTTGTCGGACCATTCCTTCAGTTTATCTAGGTCATCTTGTAACCTCATACTATCCTCCTCTGTCCTGATCCTCCTCATTATTTTTGCATCATCAGCAAACATCGAGAGGAACGAGTCAATTCCTTCTGGGAGATCATTTACGTATATCAGAAACAGTATAGGTCCAAACCGATCTCTGTGGGACTCCACAGGGATGAGTGGCGGGTAACTCCCCGCCACTCCGAGACCTCACCCCTCACGGTGACTCGCTGTGTCCTGTTGCTTAGGTACTCTCTTATCCAGTGAAGTACCTTCCCTTTCACTCCTGCCTGCATCTCCAGTTTGTGCACTAGTCTCTTATGTGGTACTGTGTCAAAAGCTTTCTGGCAGTCCAGAAATATGCTGTCTGTCCAGCCCTCTCTCTCTCTTGCCTGATTTTTGTTCCCTGGTCATAGAACTCAATTAATCCTGTTAGACATGATTTGCCATCTCTGAACCCATGTTGATGTTGTGTCACAAAGTTCCTTTGCTCCAGATGTTCCACTAGCTTTTTCGCACAATCTTTTCCATCATCTTGCATGGAATGCAAGTTAGGGACACTGGCCTGTAGTTCAGTGCCTCCTGCCTATCACTCTTCTTGTATATTGGGACTACATTGGCCGTCTTCCAAATTTTTGGCAGTTCACCTGTTACTAGTGACTTGTTCTACACCATGGAGAGTGGTAGGCACAGAGCTTCTGCTCCTTCCTTTAGAATCCATGGTGAGATTCCATCCGGGCCTATAGCCTTTGTCACGTCCAAATCTAGCAGATGCGTCCTCACTTCCCCAATAATGGTAATCACAAACTCCTCTAGTGGTGTCTGGGTTGATATTCCCTCCCTTATCTCTGGTACTTCTCCTTGCTCTGGTGTGAAGATTTCCTGGAATTTCTTATTGAGTTTCTTGCACACTTCTTTGTCGTTTGTAGTGAATCTTTCTGCCCCTATCCTCAGTTTCATTGCCTGTTCCTTCATTGTTGTTTTCCTCCTGATGTGGCTGTGCAGCAGTTTGGGTTGAGTCTTTGCCTTGCTCGCTATGTCATTTTCATATTGCCTCTCTACTTCTCTTCTCACCCTGACGTATTCATTCCTGGCGCTCCGGTATCTTTCTCTGCTGTGTGTGTGTGTGTGTGTGTGTGTGTGTGTGTGTGTGTGTGTGTGTGTGTGTGTGTGTGTGTGTGTGTGTGTGTGTGTGTGTGTGTGTGTGTGTGTGTGTGTGTGTGTGTGTGTACTCACCTTCTTGTTGTCGCCTAGTTGTGCTTGCTAGGTCGAGCATCTTCGCTTTCTCAACTTCCTCATCTTGTCCGTTCCATTTATTTACTATTATAAAAAAAACATTCATACCTGTGACTCATATCTTTCTACTTTTCTTTAATTTAATCATTACTTTATATGTTCTAAATAGTATATATGAGGCTTCTTTTATTATGTCTAAAATCTTACAAGGAATACTTGTTAGTGATAGCGGTCTGTAGTTCAGTGGCTTCTGCCTTCTTTATTTCTTGACTATAGAAACTACATTTGTTACTTTATTAATGCCGCTTGACACAAACTGTAACCTTTCATGTAGTTTAAATTTTGCCCCGAGGGGTCGAGTTTATTGGGCAGCGTCACTCATCTTGTGAGTGGACACACCGCCATAGCAGCATGTACAACACTCCCCAATAGGAAGAAAACTCGCTTGGTTGTTCATCCTGTCACTTGTACCCAGACACAGCTGGGACTTTTCTTAACTGTCTCAAGTGAACTGTTCCTCAAACAAGAAGATTAACATCTGTCAACCCTTAAAAGTTTACGTTATCTTGCGGGTGCAAAATGGGGGAATCTTCATGTAGTCTAGGTTAGGGTAGCAAGCTTTTGACAGGAGAATAATTAGAGATAGTGATAAAGATGAGAGAGGGAACGAGACCGAGAAATACACAATTATACAAATGGTAATAGAGCCACAAAGAGAAATTAAATTAAATATGTACATTGTCACCCGGGAGTTAATCATTACGAAGCCTCACGCACACGCACTTACAAACCCAATACAATCCTCCAGCTTAAAAAAGGACACATCAACACCGTCATGCAGTGTGAATAATTGAACAACGAGTTGCAGAATTGACAGAGCTTGTCAGGCACGACTACCTGGTTGGTCTACACCCTCCTAGGCTCACCAGCAGTAAATGTGTACCCGGGAATTAGGCAACTGTTGTGGGTTGTATCCTGCAGAAACAGTTCGCCTAGTGGGGAACCTCGATAACCCCTCACAGGGGCAACGCGTTCTCGCACTTTCTTACGGTCAATATTGACTTATTAAATAAGTGCATATGTGACATACTAATTTATTGTGAATATTTTAGTTTACCTTGAAAAGCTTCATAGAAAACACCGACCTTACCTAACCTTCTTAGTATGTTAAGATAAGCATCTTATTGCTTCGTAATTACAATTATTACTTAACCTATACCTATAATAGGTTAAGTAATAACTGTAATTACGAAGCATAAGATGCTTATCTTAACATACTAAGAAGGTTAGGTAAGGTCGGTGTTTTTTATGAAGCTTTTCAAGGTAAACTAAAATAAAAACTATGAATCTTTTCAAGGTAAAGTAAAATATTCACAATAAATTAGTATGTCACATATGCACGTATTTAATAAGTCAATATTGACTATACGAAAGTGCGAGAACGGGTTGCACAGGGTTCCTATCCCAGAGCTTCAGTTACTGAGCTCCGGCTCTTATTCTTCATTCGATTTGTGTAGTTGTTCCCTAACCCTTGAATTCTGTCACATTTTCTTTGAATGTGTGTATGCGGTTTACTACAACTCTCTCACTTATAATACGCTCTACAACTTTTCTGCCTTGACACTGTAGTGTTTTTTGTTTGAAATCAGTTTGTGGTTTATTGGATTTTCGGTTTAGATCTTATGTTCACTCGCCCTGATCCCTTCCAAGAACAGCAGAATGTCTGGATTAGGCTTGAAGCCTCAGTATAACAATCTAATGTCCATATTATCGTAGGTCTCATTAATTATTGTTGGCAATTTGTTTTATATGCAATAGTAATAGATAAACTAATTCACCTTGAACATATGCTTAGTTCATTTAGGGCTTCTATGAAAATAATTAGATGTCTGCAAATTAGCTAGACGTTTGTAGCCATGCTGAATGTAGATGGATACGGTGAGTGTTTAGTTGGTGTCAGTTATGTTATTTTGCACGTTGAAAGGTCAATACTTGATTTGAATAACATATCCAAATTATGTTATAGGTGTATGTGCAAAAAAAAAAAAAAAAAAAAAAAAAAAAAAAGGAAATTAGGCCACTCTTTTAACTTACATATCCTGTTTTGGTGTTGCAGTTTCTTTTGATTTGCATTTATCAGTGTAATATCTTAAATGCAACCATATACGCATATTTACCATACATTAAGAGTGAGTTATTAACACAAGTGTGGGGGAGAGTGACTTGTTCTAGACAATACCGATGAAGACCCTGCCCAGACGTCAGCTGTTGCCATGGTGCCATCTTTAAATCCGATCCTTAAATAACGCGTGTATACCTGTGCTTCCAGTTAAACAGCCTTTAGTACGCAAATTTTTTAAAGGGCATGACTGAACTTGATAAATGTAGATGCAAGTTGTTTATCAATATTGATAATTGATAGGTTTTGTTAACTGTTTCTGTGCCTGCACGAGAGGGTAAAAACTAGATGTGGCAGCACCCAGTGAAGGACCCAGCCGGCCTAGCATGGATCATGGCCCGGTCACTTGTGTGTATGGACTGGTGGCGTCCGGGTGCGATGATTGATTGATTGATAAAGATTCAGCCACCCAAGAGGTGGCACGGGCATGAATAGCCCGTAAGTGGTGGCCCTTTTGAGCCATTACCAGTATCAATAGATGATACTGGAGATCTGTGGAGGTGCGACTGCACCCTGTGTGACGGGAGATGTCTCCCGTGTCTGGGTGCGCTCTCATTCCAGGTTGTTAATTGGCTAAGTAGTTTTCATTCTTTAGTTAAGTAATGGCTATAGGATCGGGTATTCCTCAATTGATTTAATTTAATTATGTGTATCAAGCTATAGAGTAATTTATTTTGAATAATTAATTGTAATATATAATGCGTGGTACAAGGTGTTTGATTAATTAGGTTCAGATACAGTCTTAAGGGGAAGATCTTGATTAATTATTGAATTGCTGATGCCTCGTTAACTCTCGCTCCTCTAGACGGAACCATAACCTTGATGCATCTTCCCTAATGCAGGCAGCATTAGGCTGTAAAATTCGCTAAGATTGGCAGTAAAAAATTTTAATATTCAGTTAATGACTGAATTTGGGACGTGCCAATTTGGGGGTTGTTATTACTACTGGAGATTAACAGCATAAAACTCAAGACTGTTAACTTTGACGTTTGTTTCTTAGGAACATTCTACGTCGCGATCATGTTTGTATATTTTTTCTTATATTCTCTAGTGACTTTGGATTCATTTCACTTAGACAATCTTCAAAGCTCAAGCTTTTCTGTTCTGAAACCAGTTTGGTGGTCAATCACCTAACATTAACTAATTTATTTTTGTATCCGACTTGATGAGGGCTCCTAACTGGTGCTGCATATCTCACGAATTGATCAAACATACGTTATGTTCTAAATGATTTCATGTTCAGACTTAAGTAAGCAGCCCTGATGTTTGCTAGCTTTGCATGATGACTGGTTTACGGGCTTCTCATGACGTAGGTTTCAGGAAATGGGAATTGTTATTCTGTGTTTTCTCGCTTGTGTTATATTCTTACTCAGACCAGGTTGGGGGTTTGCCCGGCTGTGTCTCTCTGTCTCTCCTTTCATCTCTCTTTCTCTATCCCCCTCTCTTTTTCCCCATCTGTTTCCCTCTTCAGTATTCTCCCCGAAGATCCACCTCTATCTCCCCCTCTCACCCCTTTTCTACCCTGTTCACCTTTCTCCATTCCTCACCTGTTCACCTTTCACCACGAACACAGACATTCTCTCACATATGTAGATTGAAGAGTGCTATTTGTAAACATTTTATTCCTGCTATTTTGGTACCTTTCCTAACTAGATAATAAAATAAAAATATAATATAATGTTCCTTGAGGAATTGAATATTTATAGCTCTGTTACGATAGATGCAGCTGTTAGGATTTTTACAGCAGTGCTAAGCCATTTACAGCTATGCTAGGCTATTTACAGTTTTCCCAGGCTATTCACAGCTCTACTAAACTGGTTACAACTTTGTTTGAAAATTTTCAGCTCTCCTAGGAAATTTATAGCTCTGTAGGCTATTTTCACTTTAGAATACTTAGTTATGTCAGGTTATTTTCTGCTTACTAGTATAATTTACGGCTCTGCTTGGGTGTTTTCAGCTTTGCTATGTTGTATATAGCTCTACTAGATAATATACAACTGCTAGATTTTTTTACAGCCCTGTTAGACTATTTGCAGCTCTGCTAGATCATTTTCCGCTCTTCCTAGATTATTTATTGCTCTACCAGGATAATTTTCATATTTTCCACTTGCTCTCCAAACCTCTTTATCCCATATGGATATTGCACAACTGTACCAATATTCCTCACAGGTATTTGTATACAAAATATGTATTTTTGTGCTGTTCACTTTGATGGTTCTTGGCATTATTAGCTCCAGCATCCCCTATTATGATCCTTTGATCCAATTATATTTTATCAGTAAAGCTGGCTTTGCTAGTTACAATATCCTCCAGTTGGTCGGTCGCTTGGCAAATTACCCTTTGTTGATTCTGGTTTGGGTCCTCCTGTCGTTTGATGTTGCAGAAGTTCTTTCTTTTCTGGTCGTTGCTTGTTCCCCTCTCTGCTTGTTGTTAACTGTTGCTTGTTGTTAACTGTTGCTTGTTAACTGTTGCTTGTTCCCCTCTCTGCTTGTTGTTAACTGTTGTTTGTTGTTAACTGTTGCTTGTTAACTGTTGCTTGTTCCCCTCTCTGCTTGTTGTTAACTGTTGTTTGTTGTTAACTGTTGCTTGTTCCCCTCTCTGCTTGTTGTTAACTGTTGCTTGTTGTTAACTGTTGCTTGTTGTTAACTGTTGCTTGTTGTTAACTGTTGCTTGTTGTTAACTGTTGCTTGTTCCCCTCTCTGCTTGTTGTGAACTGTTGTTTGTTGTTAACTGTTGCTTGTTGTTAACTGTTGCTTGTTCCCCTCTTTGCTTGTTGTGAACTGTTGTTTGTTGTTAACTGTAGCTTGTTGTTAACTGTTGTTTTTTGTGAACTGTTGCTTGTTGTGAACTGTTGGTTGTTGTGAACTGTTGCTTGTTGTGAACTGTTGCTTGTTGTGAACTGTTGCTTGTTGTGAACTGTTGCTTGTTGTGAACTGTTGCTTGTTGTGAACTGTTGCTTGTTGTGAACTGTTGCTTGTTGTGAACTGTTGGTTGTTGTGAACTGTTGGTTGTTGTGAACTGTTGGTTGTTGTGAACTGTTGCTTGTTGTGAACTGTTGGTTGTTGTGAACTGTTGCTTGTTGTGAACTGTTGGTTGTTGTGAACTGTTGGTTGTTGTGAACTGTTGGTTGTTGTGAACTGTTGGTTGTTGTGAACTGTTGCTTGTTGTGAACTGTTGGTTGTTGTGAACTGTTGGTTGTTGTGAACTGTTGGTTGTTGTGAACTGTTGGTTGTTGTGAACTGTTGCTTGTTGTGAACTGTTGGTTGTTGTGAACTGTTGCTTGTTGTGAACTGTTGCTTGTTGTGAACTGTTGCTTGTTGTGAACTGTTGCCTGTTGTGAACTGTTGCTTGTTGTGAACTGTTGGTTGTTGTGAACTGTTGCTTGTTGTGAACTGTTGCTTGTTGTGAACTGTTGCTTGTTGTGAACTGTTGCTTGTTGTGAACTGTTGCTTGTTGTGAACTGTTGGTTGTTGTGAACTGTTGCCTGTTGTGAACTGTTGGTTGTTGTGAACTGTTGGTTGTTGTGAACTGTTGCTTGTTGTGAACTGTTGGTTGTTGTGAACTGTTGGTTGTTGTGAACTGTTGCTTGTTGTGAACTGTTGGTTGTTGTGAACTGTTGGTTGTTGTGAACTGTTGGTTGTTGTGAACTGTTGCTTGTTGTGAACTGTTGGTTGTTGTGAACTGTTGGTTGTTGTGAACTGTTGGTTGTTGTGAACTGTTGGTTGTTGTTATCTGTTGGTTGTTGTGAACTGTTGGTTGTTGTGAACTGTTGCTTGTTGTGAACTGTTGCTTGTTGTGAACTATTGGTTGTTGTGAACTGTTGGTTGTTGTGAACTGTTGGTTGTTGTGAACTGTTGCTTGTTGTGAACTGTTGGTTGTTGTGAACTGTTGGTTGTTGTGAACTGTTGGTTGTTGTGAACTGTTGGTTGTTGTGAACTGTTGGTTGTTGTGAACTGTTGGTTGTTGTGAACTGTTGCTTGTTGTGAACTGTTGCTTGTTGTGAACTGTTGGTTGTTGTGAACTGTTGGTTGTTGTGAACTGTTGGTTGTTGTGAACTGTTGGTTGTTGTGAACTGTTGGTTGTTGTTATCTGTTGGTTGTTGTGAACTGTTGCTTGTTGTGAACTGTTGGTTGTTGTGAACTGTTGGTTGTTGTGAACTGTTGCTTGTTGTGAACTGTTGCTTGTTGTGAACTGTTGGTTGTTGTGAACTGTTGGTTGTTGTGAACTGTTGCTTGTTGTGAACTGTTGGTTGTTGTGAACTGTTGGTTGTTGTGAACTGTTGGTTGTTGTGAACTGTTGGTTGTTGTGAACTGTTGGTTGTTGTGAACTGTTGGTTGTTGTGAACTGTTGGTTGTTGTGAACTGTTGGTTGTTGTGAACTGTTGCTTGTTGTGAACTGTTGCTTGTTGTGAACTGTTGGTTGTTGTGAACTGTTGGTTGTTGTGAACTGTTGGTTGTTGTGAACTGTTGGTTGTTGTGAACTGTTGGTTGTTGTTATCTGTTGGTTGTTGTGAACTGTTGCTTGTTGTGAACTGTTGGTTGTTGTGAACTGTTGGTTGTTGTTATCTGTTGGTTGTTGTGAACTGTTGCTTGTTGTGAACTGTTGGTTGTTGTGAACTGTTGGTTGTTGTTATCTGTTGGTTGTTGTGAACTGTTGGTTGTTGTGAACTGTTGCTTGTTGTGAACTGTTGGTTGTTTTGAACTGTTGGTTGTTGTGAACTGTTGCTTGTTGTGAACTGTTGGTTGTTGTGAACTGTTGGTTGTTGTGAACTGTTGCTTGTTGTGAACTGTTGCTTGTTGTGAACTGTTGCTTGTTGTGAACTGTTGGTTGTTGTGAACTGTTGCTTGTTGTGAACTGTTGGTTGTTGTGAACTGTTGGTTGTTGTGAACTGTTGGTTGTTGTTATCTGTTGGTTGTTCCCCTCTCTGCTTGTTGTTA
Organism: Procambarus clarkii; assembly: GCF_040958095.1. Lineage (NCBI taxonomy): Eukaryota > Metazoa > Arthropoda > Malacostraca > Decapoda > Cambaridae > Procambarus > Procambarus clarkii. Next base: position 33,136,814 of record NC_091171.1, read on the forward strand.
ACTGTGGCTTGTTGTTAACTTGCTTGTTATCTGCTCCCCCTCTCTGCTTGTCAATTGTTGCTTTTTGTCAAGTGTTGCTTGTTAACTGCTGCTTATTCTTAGCTGTTGCTTGTAGCTCCCCTTTGCTTGTTAACTGTTTGTAGCCCCCCTCTGCTTGTTAACTGTTGCTTGTAGCTCCCCCCCCCTGCTTGTTAACTGTAGCTCCCCTCTGCTTGTTAACTGTTTGTAACTCCTAAAAACAGGGAGCCGGTCGGACAGCACACTGGACTTGTAATCCTGTGGTCCCGGGTTCGATCCCGGGCGCCGGCGAGAAACAATGGGAAGAGTTTCTTTCACCCTATGCTCCTGTTACCTAGCAGTAAAATAGGTACCTGGGTGTTAGCCAGCTGTCACGGGCTGCTTCCTGGGGGTGGAGGCCTAGTCGAAGACCGGGCCGCGGGGACACTAAAGCCCCGAAATCATCTCAAGATAACCTCAAGATACCTCCCCCTGCTTGTTAGCTGTTGCTAGGAGATCACTTCTGCTTGTTAACTGTTTGTAGCTCCCTTCTGCTTGTTAACTGTTTGTGGATCCCTTCTGCTTGTTAACTGTTTGTAGCTCCCCTCTGCTTGTTAACTGTTTGTAGCTCCCTTCTGCTTGTTAACTGTTTGTAGCTCCCCTCTGCTTGTTAACTGTTTGTAGCTCCCTTCTGCTTGTTAACTGTTTGTAGCTCCCTTCTGCTTGTTAACTGTTTGTAGCTCCCTTCTGCTTGTTAACTGTTTGTAGCTCCCTTCTGCTTGTTAACTGTTTGTGGCTCCCCTCTGCTTGTTAACTGTTTGTAGCTCCCTTCTGCTTGTTAACTGTTTGTGGCTCCCCTCTGCTTGTTAACTGTTTGTAGCTCCCTTCTGCTTGTTAACTGTTTGTAGCTCCCTTCTGCTTGTTAACTGTTTGTGGCTCCCCTCTGCTTGTTAACTGTTTGTAGCTCCCTTCTGCTTGTTAACTGTTTGTGGCTCCCCTCTGCTTGTTAACTGTTTGTAGCTCCCCTCTGCTTGTTAACTGTTTGTAGCTCCCTTCTGCTTGTTAACTGTTTGTAGCTCCCCTCTGCTTGTTAACTGTTTGTAGCTCCCCTCTGCTTGTTAACTGTTTGTAGCTCCCCTCTGCTTGTTAGCTGTTTGTGGCTCCCCTCTGCTTGTTAACTGTTTGTGGCTCCCTTCTGCTTGTTAACTGTTTGTGGCTCCCTTCTGCTTGTTAACTGTTTGTAGCTCCCTTCTGCTTGTTAACTGTTTGTAGCTCCCTTCTGCTTGTTAACTGTTTGTGGCTCCCCTCTGCTTGTTAACTGTGGCTCCCCTCTGCTTGTTAACTGTTTGTGGCTCCCCTCTGCTTGTTAACTGTTTGTGGCTCCCTTCTGCTTGTTAACTGTTTGTAGCTCCCTTCTGCTTGTTAACTGTTTGTGGCTCCCCTCTGCTTGTTAACTGTGGCTCCCCTCTGCTTGTTAACTGTTTGTGGCTCCCCTCTGCTTGTTAGCTGTTTGTGGCTCCCCTCTGCTTGTTAACTGTGGCTCCCCTCTGCTTGTTAACTGTTTGTAGCTCCCCTCTGCTTGTTAACTGTGGCTCCCCTCTGCTTGTTAACTGTTTGTGGCTCCCCTCTGCTTGTTAACTGTGGCTCCCCTCTGCTTGTTAACTGTTTGTGGCTCCCCTCTGCTTGTTAACTGTGGCTCCCCTCTGCTTGTTAACTGTTTGTAGCTCCCCTCTGCTTGTTAGCTGTTGCTAGTAGCTCCCCCTGCTTGTTAACTGTTGCTAGTAGCTCCCCTTGCTTGTTAACTGTTGCTAGTAGCTCCCCCTGCTTGTTAACTGTTACTAGTAGCTCCTCTCTGCTTGTTAACTATTTCGGATGAGGCTTTGGTCGTAACGAGATAGTAGTGTATCTTTAATTTCTTACATTAATTAGCATGCTAGCAGATCTAAGATTAACTAATGACGATTCTAATATGAATTGACGTCTGCATATTTACCATCTTGATATGTGAATGTTGGTTAGAGAAAATAGAAGGAAGGGTACAAGACTGTTATGGACTATGCTTACGCCTTAGCCATAACTTTATTTAAATTAGCTTGTGTAAAATTTATATACTATCACGTGCATATGTGGTAGAGTTGTTACTTAATTTACGATGATGCTAAGAGAAACGTATGCCAATTTAGCATTGTACATAAGGAAATTTAAAGCAGATTAGTCCAAATGATAGCCAGACTTTAGATAATTTGCCAGAGTAGGCTGTTATTTAATTTGAATGTCGCCTTATATGGTTATTTAGAATATATATTTGCATAATGTATGGCAGAATTAATGTGTAATATGTTTGCCTATCAAGGTAGGCCTATGTAGATATAGGACAGGAAACTTCTAGGAGTTTGATGAATGATGTCATCTAAGTTGCGAGTTACTATACGTACATTATAAAGAATTATTGTATTTTAGTTAATATATGGGGTGTCTTGGTCACCGAAAAGTTCCGTTGGCTGTGCAAATAATTAACACGTCCCCGAGGCATGGCGAGGTTGCCACGTGGTACTCGCACACTGGGACACAGGTGGAAACTGGCTGCGCAAATGTGCCTCGGAGACATTAGAAAGAACTTTATCAGTGTAAACGTTGTTAATAAATGGAATACATTAGGTAGTGATGCGGTGTAGGCAGACTTCGTGATGTGAGGGTAGCTCACCCCCGCAGGCACAGCTAGGGGAGTATAACTAGGCGAGCACTTTTCAACTGCACTTAAGAACAGAGGCGTGTAGAGTTACCTGATGGGAACTATCATGTATTATTATAATGTGTTGTGTAGGTTATTGGTTATGAATTATAGAAGAAGGAAAATTTTGGTGACTACCTAGTGAAGATAATTGATATTGTAATTAAAGAGATTCTTGTCTGTCACTGACTTTTTGGGAAGGCGTGGCAGTTATTATGAGAGAGCGAGCCTGTTCTCCTAGTTCAAGTAGGTGGATGTGCAGATTTGACGAGGGCAGGGCACGTGCAGCTGGTCACTTCCACCACCCTTAAGTAAGGCTCTTGATGTTATAGTGTCTCTGAGTAGGCCTTGAAAACTTTCCCTCTAGATCACATATACCGTGGGTAGGAATTATTAGTCATTTATATGTGTAATTAGTGAACTAAACTGCTGCTTCCGATAATGTTTTACCTAAGGTTAACCCGTGTCTTATGGGGAGTTCCTTTAGTTCCTTTAGTTCCTATATATTGGAATTGGAATTTTTTTTATAGAGTAATGTGTAATGACCCATTGGCCTGTATATAGTCACTTTATGATAATGAATCTTATTATTGGTTGTCTTTAGCATTATTCAATTATATCTCCTATGATGACGACCTAGACATTTTAACCTGTATTAACTAAGACATTATTTATTCAGTAGTAGGCTGAGCAAGTAGGAAGATAATTAGTATATTAGGGTAGTTAATCATTATAAAGCCATATGGAGAATATTGAGGCGGTTACAGATAGTTTAATTTGCATATGAGAATATTATACCTCATTTTATGTTCTTACTTATGGTAATTTCATACATAACTCAAGAGGCTATTGTGAAATGGTATGCAAATCAGTTTATAATGATGTAGATTTGTTTAGAGAGAATAAAGTGTAAGGAGACTGAAACGTGATTGGTAGTTAATTGTCTTAACTTGCATAAAGACTCAAGGAGTTATGTCTTGTTATTAATATGTAAATGGCATTTATATCATTCAAGCCAGAGTATATAATATTTAAAATAATTGAGGGAGATAATCATAGGCAGCGCAGCTAATGGTCTTGGTGTGGGAGAAAGTTTAAACTGGTTATCTCATTGAGAGTGGAGGAAAACAGCATTGCCTTCTCTCCTTTGGTGCCTTCTATTGATAATTACTTACTCTCCTAAATGTTAGAAGGCTACTGTGTAGTGGAGGTGATTTACTTAAATATTCACTTCGGGAGAATATTATGTTTGCAGAATAGTTCTTATTCACGTAGGATATCGCTGTGTTACAAGCTAATGAAACTTTAAAAGGTATAGTTTGTGCCAGATGCGTACATGTGGTAACGAGTTGAGGAAATGTGGCCTGCATCGCCCCGCAACTATATTTAAACTTCAGTGACATGCAGGATTCTGGAAAGAGGATGTGTTTGTGACCCTCAACAAGTGTAACCTTAAGTATTGATCATTTTTCTTATAATCAGATTTCCACTGTAGGAACAGGTGAAGCAGGGTCCTCAATTAATTTATATTCATTGTTCAGGGCGTGATTTCTTATTTACATAGTGTGATAGATGATTTTCAGGGTAGCCTCAGTTTTATGTATTTTACCCAGGCTAAATCATCTCTGGTGTCGAGTTATAACTCCTTTTTTGTTTACATTTTATGTTTCTTGCTTCCCATCTTTACTGCTGGCAGGATAGGAAATTTCTGGCAGTGTGTGTGTGGTAAATACGTACAGTGTCATCAGTGTAGTAGTAGTATTCTTTTTGCGAATATATTGTTTAGTTTATACGTATGGTCTTAATCTTTTTATTTCTTTCAACGTGCGTGTAGATAGCAGTGCTCAGCAGATTATCATTTATTCTGCTGTTAGCTGGATTGGGAGCCACGTCAGGAATAACTACTTAGAACCACATACCTAAAAAGAATCATAACATAAACTTTTGCTTGTTGTTAACTGTTGCGTGTTGTTAACTGTTGCTTGTTGTCAACTGTTGCTTGTTGTCAACTGTTGCGTGTTGTCAACTGTTCCTTGTTGTCAACTGTTGCTTGTTGTCAACTGTTGCGTGTTGTCAACTGTTCCTTGTTGTCAACTGTTGCTTGTTGTTAACTGTTGCATGTTGTTAACTGTTGCTTGTTGTCAACTGTTCCTTGTTGTCAACTGTTGCTTGTTGTCAACTGTTGCGTGTTGTTAACTGTTGCATGTTGTTAACTGTTGCTTGTTGTCAACTGTTGCTTGTTGTCAACTGTTGCTTGTTGTCAACTGTTGCGTGTTGTTAACTGTTGCATGTTGTTAACTGTTGCTTGTTGTCAACTGTTGCGTGTTGTCAACTGTTGCGTGTTGTCAACTGTTGCGTGTTGTCAACTGTTGCTTGTTGTCAACCGTTGCGTGTTGTCAACCGTTGCGTGTTGTCAACTGTTGCTTGTTGTCAACTGTTGCGTGTTGTCAACTGTTGCGTGTTGTCAACTGTTGCGTGTTGTCAACTGTTGCTTGTTGTCAACCGTTGCGTGTTGTCAACTGTTGCGTGTTGTCAACTGTTGCTTGTTGTCAACTGTTGCGTGTTGTCAACTGTTGCGTGTTGTCAACTGTTGCGTGTTGTCAACTGTTGCTTGTTGTCAACTGTTGCTTGTTGTCAACTGTTGCGTGTTGTCAACTGTTGCTTGTTGTCAACTGTTGCGTGTTGTCAACTGTTGCGTGTTGTCAACTGTTGCTTGTATACTTATCAATCTTCCCAGGGTTATGACATGTCAGCTTACGTTACCTTCTCTTGTCATGACATGTCAGCTTACGTTACTTTCTCTTGGTCATGACATGTCAGCTTACGTTACCTTCTCTTGGTCA
>NC_091171.1:33149884-33272384 GCF_040958095.1 Procambarus clarkii
GTGTGTGTGTGTGTGTGTGTGTGTGTGTGTGTGTGTGTGTGTGTGTGTGTGTGTGTGTGTGTGTGTGTGTGTGTGTGTGTGTGTGTGTGTGTGTGTGTGTGTGTGTGTGTGTGTGTGTGTGTCTCGAGTTTCTTTGTGCGTTTTTTAGATGGGGTTCCACGATAGGGAGGTATACTCTTAAAACTGGTCTCGCGTAGAGACCAGTTTAAAGTGTTCGGCGATTTAAATGCCTCATTATTTAGGTTCCTGAATGATGCTCTGACTTTGGTTAGTGTAGCGTAAACTCCTGTCGTTAACCAATTTATATGAGCCTGCGGAGTTTGGTCTCCTGTCACCTGTTCACATTTCCATCATCTGACACCTGCTAATGTTGAAATCCAGTAGCCATTTATCGGACCAACTCTGCAGCTTGTGTGAGTCATCTTGGAGAATCTTACAATTCTCATCTGGCTCGACTTTTCTCATTAACCTTGCATCATCTGCCAATATCGACCTGACTATAATTCTCATCTCCAGTAGATAGGTCATTTACAAAATTAGAAATAGCGTGGGTCCCAACACCGATCCTTGAGGAACTCCGCTTGTTACCCTACGGCAGTCTGACTCCTCGCCCCCCACCCCCTCACTGTGTGCGCGTCTGAGTAACCATTACTCACCAGTCACACACAAACATAAGATATAATACGTTATATAGTACTGCAAGAGATAATTAACAACAAATATACAGACACAATATACACCAACACAAAACACACAAACTCAGAATACACCAACACAAATCACATACAGCATACACCAACACAAAACACAAATACAATATACATCAACACAAAACACAAATATATTATACACCAACACAAAACACACAAATACAGTATACACTAACACAAAAAACACAAACAGTATACACCAACACAAAACACAAATACAGTATACACCAACACAAAACACACAAATACAGTATACACCAACACAAAACACAAATACAGTATACACCAACACAAGACACATATACAGTATACTACAACACAAACACACCAATACAATATACACCTACACAAAATACACCAAAATACACGCTTATTGCGCTCCATCTCTTGGTGAGTATTGCCATATCCTGTTCACTTTAATCATGCAAATCAATGCCAACATATTCAACACGGCGTGAATATGAGGCGTCACAAGCCCCCCAAGTTTCGCTGGAGCAATGCACAGCAGAGCCAGGATTCCACAGGCATTTACGGAGCCACTTACGAAACCTGTACATCTTTCCATAATGGTGGAGACTTTGTTTTCATTTATTACACGGTTTACGAGTTTTGAGGCTTCACAACGTAAGATTATTATTGTTATAAATAACCTCGTAGTGCTTCGGAGCTCATCAGCTGTTCAATAAACGCAAACAATGCCGCCATGACTGAGAAAAGATGTACAGGTTTCGCAAGTGGATACGTAAATGCTTGTTGAAGCCTAGTCCTGGAGCCACGCACTCAGAATATGATCCAGTGCGCCATTACGATCTATTCCTGTGAGTATGTAAGCCAGGTATAAATCGTAGTAACTAGTTATCTCCTAATGACCAAAGTTGAAGTATCCTCATCACCTCTAAGCCATCTTAAACTGGGATTTGGTAAGATAATGTTAATCTGAGGACGGAGGTGAGAGAGCTGGAATGGCTATGTATATGAGGCCGAGTTTGCATATTGTGTGAAGGTGGTAATGATGAAAGGTAGTGGATTTTGGTGGTAGTGTTCGTAGCGGTGGTTGTGGTGGTGGTGGTGGTGGTGGTGATGATGGTGGTAGTGATAATGGTAGTGGTGATGGTGGTGCTTTCCTAATAGTACTTACCTAACCATATCTATGGGTAAATAAGATCTAGCTCTTTATGCCCTGCCTACTAGCCCTGTTGTACCTGTTACATCTGTTACAGTTCAACTTTACTATTCGGACGTTCAAATTCTTGGTCAAATCTGGCCTTAAAGTTCTGGATGGAGGTGGCTTCCACGACCTCTTTCAGTACTGTTCCACTTGTTGACTACCACCTGTACAGGGTACGAGTATTTCCTTACATTCCTTTTGGGTCATTTGCGTCTCTGGCTTTCTCCTGTGTCCTCTTTTCTACTTATTCTCAGTGGTAAGAGACTAGCATTATCTGCCTTATCTATTCCACTCATTATCTTGAATGTTGTGATCATAATCCCTCTGTTCCTTCTATCTTCCAGGTTCCATTATACAATTCTCGTAGCTTAACCTCTTAGCTCTGGTACTAGTATTGTTACAAACCTTTGCAATTTTTCAGTTTTGGCTTTATGCTTCACAAGGTGCGGGTTCCATGCTGGTGTTCCATATTCCAGTATTGATCTAACAAATATTGTGCATATTATGCCTTGAAGGTTTCCTGATTTAGGTCTCTAACAAAAATTTATGTTCTTATATTTGCCAGCGTCCCAAGTGCTGTCGGTGCTGTCCTATTTATGAGTGTCTCTGCCGTTAGTGTTGAAACTGTATCCACTCCCAAATCTTTCTTTCCTATTCCTGTAGTTTCCTTCTCCTTATGGTATAGGTGCCTTCTGGTCTCCTCTCTTCCTTTCCCATCTTCATTACCTTAGATTTGGTGGGATAGAATACCAGCAACCATCTGTTTAACAACTCCTGGAATGGTCAAAAATGGGAAAGGTCCTCCTGTAGCTTTCTGCAGTCCTTTTCAGTTTTAACATTCCTCATTAGAATTGCATCATCTGCGAAGATTCATATGTATGACCTCACTCCCTCGGGTACTTCGGTCACATAAAATAGGAACAGCAGCAGTCATGGTAATGGTTGGGTGGTGGTGTTCATTGAGGTGGTAATGGTGAAAAAGGCTTTGGTGGTACTGATGGTAGGGGGTTGTGGTAGTTGTGGTGATGGCTACAAGGGTTATATATACCGAGAGGTGTACCCCGCTTCTCGGTGTATAGACACTGATATCTGATTTGATTGTGGTTGCCGGGGGCTGCTAGGCTATTGTGCACCCCATACTCATCCTGTGAGCGGTAGCGCAAAGAAGGATTACAGAGGGCACAAAAGGTCTTTATCAGCCTTCAACGGACATTATTCCATTAACAATTACATCTAATCTGCACACATTGTAATTATACTGTCAGCTAGTAAGAGAGATTGTTCTACTTCAGTAGCTATGTATTAGAGTTAATTATTATACATTTATGGTAGGTCGTTTCGCTAATACATAATTGTTTTAGCTATGTAAATATGGATATTACAGGGTCATGGGAAAGCTGCTGTTTGTTATTATTAGTTTTCACAATACACAAATTGCTTCTTAATCTCATGTAATTTATCGATTGGAAACGAAATATGGATACAGTGCAAAGATTTCAGATATTTTATCCGTAGTAATAAGATGGTTTGCCGTTTCAAACAAGATTAGTTAAGATTTATCACTAAATGGCTCAATTTTATTACAGTTTAAGAGAGATACATATAGTCCTGGTCTATGTTCAGGACTAAAGTATATTTACTAGTTGGTGTGGCCTTTAGAACTCTCCAGAGGTTGTTAGGCCTTAATTAATAACTCTCCGGGGATTGATAGGCCGTAATAACTCCTCAGAGGTTGAAAGGCCTTAATAACCCTCCGGAGACTGATAGGCCTTAATAACCCTCCAAAGATTAACCCAACACCAAACCAAGCGTAAGAGATTGCAAAACTTAACCAGTGTTGATGCTACATTACTTTAGACTTACAAGCAACATATATAAGCTTTGTTAATCTTGATGACCTACATTTCTTCAGCCACGTTAATGTGACTCATTCTTTGTTAATCTTATCATATCGTTAATTATTGCATCAGTTGTTAGTTAATTTTATAGGAACACTTGTCGAATGTTTTTATAAAGACTTAACCGTAACAGCTCCCTTGTCAAGGTCTCCCCTGGGCGACTATTCTTCTCCTCCGAACACAACCCACAACAGTTTACTAACTCCCAGGTACCTATTTGCTGCTAGGTGAACAGAGGCATCAGGTGTAATTAAACATTCTCAAACGATTCGCCCTGCCAAGGACTGGAATGTTAAATCTGTTGTAATGTGATTGTTTTAAATTTTCTTTAATCGGCTTTGGTCATTGCTAGATTTGTAATTATACATTGAATTTCTTATATAAATTCATGACTACTAATTTGCTAATAAAAAAGTATATATTTACTAGGCATTTGCAATGTAAATATGAGATATCCTTTATTCGAAGTGGTGATATTTTCAGAGTTTTCAGATGTGCAAGTTTTACATTTACCAGAGTTGAAGTAGTCGGCGGTCAGGCTAAAACGGAAATTTTATCAATACAAACTAATTTATTATTATTATTATTATTATTATTATTATTATTATTATTATTATTATTATTATTTAAATCCTCGTGTCACACGTTGGCTAATATATTGTGGTTACGTTAAACATTCAACAACCACTACTGTCCCCTGAATGCTAAGTAGAACAATATTTTACAAATGAATTAATGGCTTCCACGAAACAAAGCAAGCGAGAGCAGAACAAATGTTTACAGTTTAAATGATCTCTTCCATGTTTCGTGTTTGGCTTTAGGCCTATCAACCGCGGGAGGGTTAATACAACAAAAGCCTACTCAACCAGCCATCCCGTCCTCTTGAGTTGTCACAACGTCACAAAAATGATGTTCTCAATTACCCAAACGTAACCTAATGGAGGATCTACGAATGACAAACGGGACAGCCTGTCAATTTTACGAGCCACTATGATTTATAGTACATCATGTTATGGACGTTGGGGCAATTTAGTAAAAATTGTCAAAGTTGAATTAAATTAATCAATTTTGACAAAGTTGGGGCAAAATACGTCAAAATGCGATATACTATTCGAGTAGACAAGTTGAAACAAGCAAGTATACTTAGTCAAGAACAGTTTTTAGAACTAAAGTAAACTTTGAACTGTATACACATATATTGCAGGGTACACATTGCCCAGCTAGTGGGTCAAATATCAAAGAGTAACGTTAATTCAATGTTACTCTTGCATATTGTTGCCTCTGGACAGTGGGCGCCATATTGTGGCCTCTGGACAGTGGGCGCCATATTGTGGCCTCTGGACAGTAGGCGCCATATTGTGGCCTCTGGACAGTAGGCGCCATATTGTGGCCTCTGGACAGTGGGCACCATATTGTGGCCTCTGGACAGTAGGCGCCATATTGTGGCCTCTGGACAGTGGGCGCCATATTGTGGCCTCTGGACAGTAGGCGCCATATTGTGGCCTCTGGAGAGTAGGCGCCATATTGTGGCCTCTGGTCAGTGGGCACCATATTGTGGCCTCTGGACAGTAGGCGCCATATTGTGGCCTCTGGACAGTAGGCGCCATATTGTGGCCTCTGGTCAGTGGGCACCATATTGTGGCCTCTGGACAGTAGGCGCCATATTGTGGCCTCTGGACAGTGGGCACCATATTGTGGCCTCTGGACAGTGGGCGCCATATTGTGGCCTCTGGACAGTGGGCACCATATTGTGGCCTCTGGACAGTAGGCGCCATATTGTGGCCTCTGGACAGTAGGCGCCATATTGTGGCCTCTGGACAGTAGGCGCCATATTGTGGCCTCTGGACAGTGGGCACCATATCAAAGAGGCGTTAGTTCGACGTTGGATTAACGTTAAGTCAATGTTGAATTTGCGTTGGTCATGGATATTGTGTCCACTGGGGAATGGCGTTGGTTCGACGTTGAAAACGTTGACTTAATGTTGATGGTATGTAGATACTATGTTAATTTAGCGTTACTGAGAATATTTTGGCGGGTGTATTGGGAGCCGTTGAGGGCGGTAGCGGGTGTGTTGGGAGCCGTTGAGGGCAGTAGCGGGTGTGTTGGGAGCCGTTGAGGGCGGTAGCGGGTGTGTTGGGAGCCGTTGAGGGCGGTGGCGGGTGTGTTGGGAGCCGTTGAGGGCGGTAGCGGGTGTGTTGGGAGCCGTTGAGGGCGGTAGCGGGTGTGTTGGGAGCCGGTGAGGGCGGTAGCGGTGCGTTGAGGGCGGTGGCGGTGCGTTGGGAGCCGTTGAGGGCGGTGGCGGTGCGTTGAGGGCGGTGACAGTGCGTTGGGAGCCGTTGAGGGCGGTGGCGGTGCGTTGGGAGCCGGTGAGGGCGGTGGCGGTGCGTTGGGAGCCGTTGAGGGCGGTGGCGGTGCGTTAGGAGCCGTTGAGGGCGTTGGCGGTGCGTTGGGAGCCGTTGAGGGCGGTGGCGGTGCGTTGGGAGCCGTTGAGGGCGGTGGCGGTGCGGGCTGAGAAGTGAGCCAACACTTGGCGCCATCCCTCCCTTGTTAAGGCTATTCATGGGGCAACCCTTCAAAGGATTTCCCCTTTGCCACTATTTGTCTGAGCTGCGCCCACGTATGTGAAACAAAAGGAATTCGTAATATGCGGCACACAGCTAGTATACTGTATTACAAAGGCGTAATACAATTTAGTACAAAAGGTATAGCGAGCTATATCACCCAGTGCATGTTCATTTATTTTTATTTATTCACTTCTTTATTAGCCATCTCATACCCGTCCTATGGGCGGTAGTAGTTCATTAAGATAATTTAACAAAGTTTTTTTTTTCCAAAGGAACGAAACTGTATGGCAAAATGAATTACTGTGACAAGAACAAATGTTCACTTGCAAAAAAAGTCCGTTGTCACATGGGGAACTATTGTGCTTCAAAAGAGTAGCTGCACATTGTAACAAAAGGAACTACAGTGTCACAGAGAAACGACATAGTTTTTACAAGAGACACTATTGTAGTACCAGGCATGTCAAACAACATTTTTGTACAGTCAGTTGTGGTCTAGCAGCTAAAGTACTTGATACGCTAAGGTGCATGTTGCTCCTGGCTGTCTGGGTTCGAGTCCTTCTGGGGTGTGGTTTTCGGTTGAATATTGGCTTGAGAACCATTCAAGCGTATTTGCATATATATATATATATATATATATATATATATATATATATATATATATATATATATATATATATATATATCAATGTTTCCCATTGTTGTGTTTTTCAAGAGATCCATAACCTTTAAGCACCTTTTTGCATTATTATTTTTGTATCAACCCATGTATATCTTGTAACCATCAAATGCATAATAAAGCACAAAAAATATTTAAGGAAGGGGGTGGTAGGAGAAAAGCACACAGAAACTGTATTGGAGGGGATCTAAACATTCCCTCTAATGCGTTATGCGTGGTTTCCTCCGAGGCTATGGGTCCCCCTTCTTCCAGCTAGAGGTGGTACTCCCTTCCCTATTATATATATATATATATATATATATATATATATATATATATATATATATATATATATATATATATATATATATATATATATATATATATATATATATATATATATATATATATATATATATATGATTTCTTCTCCACCACTTGGGTTGGACAGTAGAGCGACGGTCTCGCTTCATGCAGGTCGGCGTTCAATCCCCGACCGTCCAAGTGGTTGGGCACCATTCCTTCCCCCCATCCCACTGAGAAGGAATGTTAGTGAGACGCTGAGGGCGGTGGCGGGTGTTTGAACTGTGTTCCAAACAGCCTAACACAGAATAACCCAAGCTAATACAGCCTAACTAACAATATATACAGTTTTGACAATCAGAAATACGAGCTTTGTCGAATCGTCTTGTGGACGAATTGGCCATACCCATTTAAAACACCCACGAATGAATATCAGATATGCCTTGTTTTGAAGATGTAATCTACTCACAAATAGCTAAAATTCAAACCTTCGATTGTACCATAATCTTTTGCTCTTCGATCATATGAATACAACCACGATCTTGGTTGAGAACAGTTCTCAACCACGTTCTTGGTTGAGAACTGGCCATACTATCTTGACCAAATAATTTGGTAAGCTGTGGGAAGTAATATCGAGGACAAAGAAGTTAGGAAAACAGGAAACTTAGGATGAAGTAAGAGGATAAAGAGGGATGAAAAAGTTTATTGATCAAACCGGTATGTTTTTTTTGTGTTGATACTGTTAGAGTAGTGCCTGTTCGTAGCTGAAGGTTTGCACCGTTAGAAGAAGGTTTCAGGATACATCTATTAAGCCCTTAAAAATACCGAATAAATCCTAATCATGGGTCCTGCAGTACAGTGGTCTAGGTCCTCGACCCATTACTGAGGATCCCAGGCACGATGCCCGGACAGGAGAGAAATGGTTGAGTACGTTTTCTTAAACCTGGGACCTCTGTTCACCTAGCAGTACATAGGTAACCGGGAGTTAGGCAACTGTTGTGGACTGCCTCCTTTGGGAAAGTCAGCAGTTGGCCTAGAGAGAAGCCTGATATGCCTCAGTACAATGGGTATTATTAAATTAATTACATTTCTTTAATTAAGACCATGAAATTCCTCTACCAACTTTGAAAACACACTCTCACTCCAATTTCACTCTACTATAAATACTTCACAATACTGAAAGACCACATTTCCAGCATTAGTTTTGGTCAAAATTAAACCAAATAAATTAAACACTCACAATAATAACTCCAATGTGTGTCGCTAGAGAAACTAAAGTCTACTAAAGTACAGTATGCAGAGGAGTTACTACACTATACAGGATAAAAATGATGTTATACATTGTTTATACACTGGATGTACTATATTTGCCAGCATACAAGACACACCTATTTTACAAGCATAATTTTTGCAAAAAATAGTTTTAGTATATATATATATATATATATATATATATATATATATATATACTAAATATAAATATATATATATATATATATATATATATATATATATATATATATATATATATATATATATATATATATATATATATATATGTCGTACCTAGTAGCCAGAACGCACTTCTCAGCCTACTATGCAAGGCCCGATTTGCCTAATAAGCCAAGTTTTCATGAATTAATTGTTTTTCGACTACCTAACCTACCTAACCTAACCTAACTTTTTCTGCTACCTAACCTAACCTAACCAATAAAGATAGGTTAGGTTAGGTTAGGTAGGGTTGGTTACGTTCGGTCATATACCTACGTTAATTTTAACTCCAATAAAAAAAAATTGACCTCATACATAATGAAATGGGTAGCTTTATCATTTCATAAGAAAAAAATTAGAGAAAATATATTAATTCAGAAAAACTTGGCTTATTAGGCAAATCGGGCCATGCATTGTAGGCCGAGAAGTGCATTCTGGCTACTAGGTACGACATATATATATATATATATATATATATATATATATATATATATATATATATATATATATATATATATATATATATATATGAGAAAATATGATTTTGCGCATGAAAATAAATACAATATATATTCGGTTGTTCATAGACCAAAACATGCGTCCTGTCCTCAGGGTGGAGGTACCCTGGAGGTAATCACTTAAAACCACGACGTAATTAGTGCTGTTATCTACTCCCAATCCATGGTTAAGGTTAAGGTAATGTTTGGTTAAGGTTAGGTTTGGTTAAGGTTTAGTTAAGTTTAGGTTTGGGTTAAGGTTAGGTTTGATTTAATTTGGTTAGATTTATTTATTTATTAACTCTAATATTTTAATACGTGAAATATGAAATTCGAAAACTATCTGAGTATCCCCTAGAATTTCATTTACATAGAACCAAATTCTTCATACTATTTCAAAGAAAACGAGTTAAGCATAGACCACCCACCACCATAGTTTTAAACCAATAATTTATAATACAATAAAGAAGGTGAAGGAAAGACGCAATTTATGTTTAAGTGTAATAAAAACTAATTTTCCGATGTAACCTACATCCTTTCTCAAGATTCTGTGTACAGTATAGAGTACCTTGAGAAACAATGTAGGTTACATCCGAAAATTTGTTTTTTAATACACTTACACATACACTGGGTCTTTCCTTCACCTTCATTCAAGCACTATGGCATTGTGGTAAGTTTCTCCAATACAATAAAGTTAATTCTTGAGACTATTCTCTGTTTAGGACAAAGGTTCCCTTGTCAGTTTGCTATTAGACTATTATTGGAACCGTAATATGCTTTCAGTTCATCACAAATATCTAGATAAATATCCAAGGGCCAAATTCACGAAAGCACTTACGAACCTGTACATCTTTTCTCACTCTTTGGCGGCTTTGTTCACAATTATTAAACAGTTAATGAGCTCCGAAGCACCAGGAGGCTGTTTATAACAATAATAACAGTTGATTGGCAGGTTTTCATGCTTGTAAACTGTTTAATAAATGTAACCAAAGCCGTCAAAGATTGAGGAAAGATGTACATGTTCGTAAGTGCTTTCGTGAATCTGGCCCCAGGTGTTTAACCAGGGCGGGTGTCTGGCCATTGGAACCACCTTACCCTGGGAACGGCCGCCCTGCCCCCCGGCGAATACCATACCTGCTACACACGATTGGTTTAACACTAGGCCGTTTAACATTAATACTAGGGCTTACGAAGGGGGCAAACAGTGTAAGGCAAGGATTTACTGAAATGTATAAATGATACTTATTTATTAAATATATATACATTGGTTGCATTACATTATATACGTACATGATAGAGCATTATATGATTTTGAACGAGGCCACTAATCCGTGTTTCGCCAAGCGAGCAGTTACATATATTTACCACTCGATTAAAGGAAATTAATTTAGCTTAACTGGTTTGAAATCGTTTACCTATAATTGTTATATAGCTGTTATACGTTATGTTTAGTTGGCCAATATCAGAGTTTGTCCTGAACTAAATTGTAATACATGTGGTTTATTTGTGTACTGGTGGTGAGTACTGTACTGTTCTATAAAGAGCATGATATAAATACAAGCTGCATTTGCACTGGAACTGTTCCATAAGGTGCCGTGCGTGCCCAGAGGTTGCTTGTGTACTGGTGGTGAGTACTGTTCTAATTTCACTAACTCTGTCAGTGTGGATCCAGGTAAGGTACGGAAATTATGAGGAGAAAGCATTAAGCCAGTATAACTATATAACACTTAGAAGGGTTAAGCCAGTATAACTATATAACACTTAGAAGGGATATGAAAACAAGGAACCTGGATTGAGAAGGAGCGGTACACAACCACTTGGGCCATCGGTAATCGAACGCCGGCCTGCAAGAAGCAAGGCCGGTACAGCATCCATCCACTTGGATTGGACGCCGTACCGTCCAATCCAAGTGGCTGGACGCCCGATGAGTTTGATACTAAAGATGATTCAGATGTAGAGATGTAGCATGCGACAAATGTATTGTGAAAAGCTAGAGACTTAACAATAGAATGAGCTAGACTAATAAACTGAAGGTCCTCCGTTGTTGCAAGGATGCCTTGTTGCGAACACACTCGCAATATTGTGTTGAAATCATAGTTTAATAGTATACATCTTACAACGAATACATATTAATATTTGCATTAATACGTTCTAATTAATTAACCTTAAAAATATTTGTAATTAAAATGATTTTTTCATAAAAGCTTGTGTTATTTTTCTAATTGTATATGTTGTTAATTTTTTGGGTCAGAGCAAAAACTGTTTCATTACTAAAATATTGTCTTTAAATAATAAAATATATTTTATCAGTCATTTCTATTTCAAAACTTAGTGCCACACTTTTTGTTATAATCTGTGTTAGAGCATATTTCCAGAGCGATGAAGGAAGGAAGGAACTATCAGGGGGGAAAGCGCCAAGCCATTACGACTATATAGCACTTGGAATGGGTCAGGATAAGGATTTGGGATGGGACGGGAGGCAGGAATGGTGTCCAACCACTTGGACGGTCGGGGATTGAACGCCGACCAGCATGAAGCGAGACCATCGCTCTACCGTCCAGCCCAAGTGGTTGGATTCCGGAGTGATAAGCACAAGCCTAGAAATACTTTGTTCCACTTGTATTTTTTATGAGATTACAAATGATAATGGGGAATCTACACTAATGAAATAGATAATAATATGCCTAGATTTACATTTTGCAAAAGGTAAATTGGGATTTGTAAATGATTTTAAAGAAAATATAGAAGCCTAATGTAGTAACGACATTAAATCAATGGCTTTCATGAAAGATACAATATTACATTTTGTAGTGAAATATAGGAAAAAAAGTAATGCAAGAATTACGTTTCCCTAATTCAGCACTTAACATAGTGCCAAGTGTATTATAGTCATCAACTGTGGCATCAAGATTGCATATGACGCGAACATAATACGTCTTGAGCACTGCCCCTGAGACTTTGCAAGCCATCATATACAAAAAATATAGTATAAAGAGCACAAGCCCAACAAATTATCTCTAAGGATGTCGTTTATTACATATTCAAGTGCCTGAAACTGTGCTACTAAAAACAATTATATGTTTGAGGCTTAGCTCTGCCCTTTCCTTTCACTCAGTAAACCGTATTTTTAACAGACACAACGTTAAAACCCTATTAGTAAAAATTGAATCGCACTAATATTTATATTTTATTATGCACCGGTTGTGATAGGTTAGCTGCGTTGTTGGGGGTTTGTACACGTATTGTTTGGCAAAAGAGTTGCATTTTTTCGTTTCTGGTTAGGCAAAGTAAGATCTTTATTCAGCTGCTTTAATACAAATTTTACACTAACAAAGATTAATATTGCTTAGAGTAGGAAACAATACGTAGGAATTTAAATTTGTCTCAATGAACAGTGTTTTTCCACACCTAAATACAGTAACTTAAATACACAAGGTAGGAAACTAGTGGAAATTTAATTTCCACAGAAGACTGCAAAAGTATACAGGAAGATCTAGACAGGCTGCAAGATTATACAGGAAGAGCTAGACAGGCTAGGCTGCAAGAATGAGTCGATAATCGTAAATTAAAATTGAATCTCAACAAATGTTATAAGGTTTGGAGTAGGCCAAAATGACAGTACAAAAATACGAAGGAATTAGTTGCAGAAATTAACATAGAAACAAGACCTGGGATGTAAGGTAATTACGAAGAGAAAGTGCTAAGCCAGTATGACTATAGTATTTGGAATGGATGCAATACCAGCCATAGTGCTAGAGGCATACCTACAAAGAATAACATTTGCAGTAATATTGAAACTAGCAAACAAAGAAGCATTTAAGAATATAATTGATAAATCCTTAAGAATGCAATACACGGCGCATTTCTGGGTAGTCCAACAATATGCCTCTCGCTCGAAGATTCTCTGCAACATTATTGCTAGAGATAAGACAAATGAGGTTTGAGAGCAAGCTAAGAGAGGCTTAGAGGCAATATGATCACAATTAGGGAGGATTAATTAATTAGGGAGCCGGTCGGCCGAGCGGACAGCACGCTGAACTTGTGATCCTGTGGTCCTGGGTTCAATCCCAGGCGCCGGCGAGAAACAATGGGCAGAGTTTCTTTCACCCTATGCCCCTGTTACCTAGCAGTAAAATAGGTACCTGGGTGTTAGTCAGCTGTCGCGGGCTGCTTCCTGGGGGTTGAGGCCTGGTCGAGGACCGGGCCGCGGGGACACTAAAAAGCCCCGAAATCATCTCAAGATAATAACGTACTAAACAAGGTGAAAACACAAATGAGGTAGATAAATGTAAGAAAATGCTCGTGTGTAGAGAGGATGGTACACAAGTGGAACACGCTTGGGGCTGAAGTGGTGAAGGAACCATTATTCACAGCTTCAAGAGGAAGCATGACACATCAGAAGGTATAAGTCTTTCAGGTACAAGTACTAGGAGACTGTTACGTACCCCTATAAGATACGTAAGTAAATATATTAATATGTACATTTATAATTGTGTATAAATTACAAGCATGTATATTGATATACTTATATGTTCTATGCAAACGTACATTCATGTTACAGTGTTGGCGTTAGGCCCAACGTATCGTGGGAATGATTGTTTTATTTCTTTGTGTGATCAGTTTTCCCACGGGAACTAATGATTTATATGTGATCATAAGTGGGTAACAGAGGTGAATAATAATTGAGTGAACTGTATCTGGCAAATTGTCGTGGGACCGTCCGTTGCTGGGTGTGCATGCCATTATTCCCTTCTGTATGCATATTTTAATTACTATGTAAAGAAATAATTACTTTATTTTTGTATATCAATATGTATTAATTATTCATTAAGTTAGTTTAAGATTACTCTTGTCACAATGTATTGCTCCATTGTTGAAATAATAAAAATTGTAACTTTGGCAATTTGTTCGCGGGGCAAGGCAATGTGTTTTGACTCTCGCGTTATGTTATTCAGTAGCTGATCCGGAACCAGAGAGTTAGCAACTGTGGAGTTAAGTTATACATTTTTGTTTTGTCATAGCCATACATATAATAATTTTAATTTAATGTCTGGAAGATACAGTGATATTTTTAATGTGATATATTGTGACCAAATAATCATCTGTTTGCTATTGAGATTTATTTAATATATATGTATATAAGATTTTGATCTATTCTTCAGTCCTAAGGAAGATTTATTATTGTGCTCATTACTTATCAAGGGGTATACTGGTGATTCGCTATTGAGAACAGCAGTTGTCTCGTATCCCTAGACGTAATTAAAGTTTGGCTGCTGTAGGGTCACGAGCCGTAACGTACGATAGGTAACAGAGACAAGGGTGTATCTTCGATTTCAGCTGAAAATTCGGTTGGAAAACACTCTACGGACAATCAAACCTATATTTCAGACTTAATTAGGCGTTGATTATTTCAATTGGAGCCAATCCTACTTAAGAATAGGCATTTGGATCGACCACAATCACTCTGACACTCACCTTACAATCACAATTCACCATGGAATGTTGCATGAGGCTGACGGCAACCGTCTAGCTTCCAACCTCGAACAGACAGACATTCTCTCAGATATACAGTATTGACAATTTATTGATGTTGCAGTGCAAAATATTTATTACTAGCTGTCATTATAGTTATAAGGTATGCAGATTAGGTAAAATTGTCAATATACAAATTCCCGTTGAGGTCTAATTAAGACCTTTTGTGCCCTATGTAATCCTTTTTGCACTACGGCTCACAAGATGAATATTGGGTGCACAATAACCTAGCTGCCTCCGGCGGCCACAATCATTTAACAAGCCTTAATTCCAACACTAATCCCAAAGCCTGGAGGCAGACCACTAGAATTAAATCCCGTTGCATAGAAAAAACTAATATCTACGTCTGTGATAGAAAGTAAACTAAAAAATAAACAAGAAACGCAAATGAACACATACACTCGACAATAACAACGATACAACACGCACAAACGACACAATAACACACATAAATGACACAAACAACACACACACACACACACACAACGCATCAAAATCCTAAGAAATAATCACACTGTAGTTTTGAGATGAAGTCAAGCGTTTACTGGCCGTCGTAACGGCTTATTGACAAATGTCGCTGTAATCACACAGAGTGAAGTGAAAGTCTCCTTTTTTTGCAATTGTACCATCCGCGGGCTTTTAGGACAATTCGCGCCTCTTCAGATCCTCTTGGGATGGGAAGGATAGAAATTCAGAACAATATGCAACCCCTAGGAGGCCCGGTCGAGAACCGGGCCGCGGGGACGTTGAACCCCGAAAACATCGCAAGGCAATGTAACCCATCCTCCTAATAGTGCGTCACATTTTGACGCATACTTTACCTAAGGCCCAAAATCGTCGTACTAGAAAATGGTAGCGCCTCGCGAAATTGCCATACTTTCTAGTTTTCTGTTTTGAGTCCTCTGGTAGGTTAGGATAACGTACTCTAGTAAAACAGCTTCTTGACATTGGGAAACCTTAGGAGGATGGGCTGTAATATGAGTTTGGATAGTAACACCAAACTGAGGTAAAACTAGGCTACCATTATCACTAGACTACCGCAGCTCTTTAGACTACCAACATTTCCTATCACTAGGATACCACAACTACGAATCACTTTGCTATGGTACTCCCTTTTATTAAGCTACTACTGCTACTAAGACTATGCTACTATCACCAGTCTAGGATTCTACCACTACTATCACCAGAACCAATATATCTCTACGGTAACATACAGACACAAGTAAAATTATTTATATTTGTACCCTGGCCACTGGCCGCCGATCAGCTGCGGTTTAGGTCTTGCACAGGGAAAAACCTAAGAGCAAGTCTGTTCTGAGTCATTGGAAATGGTGAAATAATAGTAATATAGAGTTGAAAGAACCATTATCTCGATTTTAAGCTGATGGAGATAAGAAAAAATCAGAGGTGGCAAGAAATTTCTGTCATGGAGTGAAGGGTTCATGCATACGTACTTGGCAGTATGTAAGATGATTTAATGAACGTTGCAATTAAAAGTAATAGATATGTGACATTGGGTGTTTAGTAGTTTGTGTTACGATTGTAAGTGCTCACTCATGATTATGTGGGATTTTTTTGTGGGGTGGGGGGGGGGGGGGGGGGGAGGCAAGAAATCTAACGAAGTAGATCAAACTACGGTAAAAATCTTTTAACTGTCTTGCTGACATCGTGCAGAGAGTAGGGTATAAGACCTGAGCAAATTTCTGTCACCCATCTCTTCTCTTTAGGTACACTTAACCCAACCCAACCATACCTAAACTAATTTATCCCACCGTAATCTAATCAAAATACGATATAAAATGTTGTGTGTGTTATATATGAACTACATGGACGCACAGTGTATGACGTCATTTTTTCTGCGGGTCAGATGATAAAGAGTCTTTTGAAAGGTGTTTCTTTCCGACCAGTGGTGCTTAACGTCTTCGTATTAGTCACTTTTGGGTGAAAACTAAGGAAATAAGGTGAGTGATGAAACTTTCAGTGGTTTCTGAGCTTCAATTTGTGGTATTTATCGACATCATTTTGAGAGTGTTTTTGGGGCGAGAAAGTGAAGAATGTGGTGGGTACTGAAGCTTCCAGTGGGATTTCTAGCCACATACAGTACAGTAGTGTTTCTGGCGTCATGACTATGTCTTCTTTTTTCTAGGAAGACGTAAGGACAACGAAAAGTTGAAAACTAGTTTTTTTTTACCAGACAAAACGGCAGTCTATAAAATTTAAGGTAAGTTTTTCTCTCTTTTTTTAGTTGTGTTCTAAGTACGACACAAAGATAAATTATATAAGTATTGTTTGAACAAATCCACAAGGGCCGTGATGAGGGTTCGAACCTACGCATGGAATGTTCCCAGATGCGCTTTAGTTAACTGTACCTGGTGGATTTGTTCGTTTGATATATTACGCTATTGTGATTTCTGTGTGTAATTATTGTTTATTCACTGGCTGACGACAGATGATTAGCTTCGAGGTTTGGTGTTTTCAAGAAAACGTTACTGAGTGAACCTGCTCGGGAACTATAGGACATTTTTAATAATAATGACTTAGAACTCTGGAGCCTCTTTCACACTATACACATTATGGAATTGAATTTATGGAAAGCGATGCCAAGGTTTTTCAGACGGCCGTAGGATGAACACCTACACGTTAGGTGTAGTCGCAAACCTGTCACATTTTTAACGGAATTTATCAATCTGTTAAAAGTGCGACGAATTGGTTAATATAAAAGCATTGGAATATTGACGTATTTAATGCACCGTCCTCGATAGACGGTGCATTAAATACGTCAATATTACATTTGTTAGATTTGATTTGTTTAGCTTCAAATTTAATGTTTAGCAAAACAGTTGCATTAATTACGTAGTGGCAAATCGAGAGAACAGTGTGGACAATGAGACATCAGAGGTGGCGAGAAACCTGTGGCTAGGCTAGCACTCCCCAGGGTGTATGTAGGAGCTATGCCAGAAACGGCATATATTCAGTTTCTCGTTGTATATACTAAGAGTTTACTTTAAATATTGAGTAGTGTTCCGAACTAAAGTATTATTGCTGCTTAGTCAGTAAAATATCGTGAATTTAATCCTGCAGATGTTGATAGGCTAACTAACAAACAATTGCCCCAATGCAGTGGTGATTCTTGCCTCCCCCGCAGTCGGCCCTCATGCAGTGGTGATTGCATGAGGGAATCACCAAGAATCACTACTACACGAAAGTGTAGTGCAAGATCAGCACCACACACTACACTACTGTCATCAGTGTAGAGTGTAGCACAAGGTCTTTACACTACTGTCATCAGTGTAGAGTGTAGCACAAGGTCTGTGTCACACACTACACTACTGTCATTGCCACCTATTCATCTTTTTCTGCCCCCGGGCCACTTAGATAAAATCTCGAGCACAATTAACTAACATCACTAATTAGTAAAATATTTAGAGGTGGTACATCATGACTAGAACATATTTAAATATACATTTAAATATAATATTTATATTTAATAATATATATATATAGATATAGGAAGTAACAAACACATGGATGTGTTAACACACACGGGTACTAAACAAGCAAGCACAAACAGGTGCATAATGATAACGATGCACAAACACAGGGAGGAGGAACATGCACACAAACACAGGCAGGAGGAACATGCACACAAACACAGGCAGGAGGAACATGCACACAAACACAGGCAGGAGGAACATGCACACAAACACCAGGACTTGCAAACATTGGGGATGTGTGAGAGTGCAGACAAGTGCGCACTACGTGCACCAACGCACACACACTTCACTAAACATGTGTGTAAACAAATACTCACAAACATGTGCAAATATCATGTGTGTACATTGTCCATTTTCTCCCCTTTGTCCGTCTCTCTCTCTCTTGCTTCTCTTCTCACTTATTTCTCTCCTCTCTCTGTCCTGTTCATCATTTTCCACTTTATTTAACTTTCTTACGTCTCTTCCCTAATTTTTCCTGAATCTCCCTTCCTAATTTTCCCCCTATTCTCTTATTATCCTGCATCTTTTCATCATCACAATTTAACCTGTTTCTTATCTCCTCGCCCTATGCCTCACCTGCTCACCTTATCCTCCCTCACCCCTCACCGTTTTCAACCCTCCCCACTCAAACCCATCTCCACTTCCCCCCCCCCCTCATCACCTCCTCTCCACCACCCCTCCCTACCAACCCCCCATGCCCCCTCACCCTCACGCCCACACAACACCCCCACCTCCTCCCCCCCGCCCGTCACTTCTCTCCACCACCCCACACCGCCCTCCATTGGTGTTCACCTTACCGCATTCTTCGCCGTCTGTTGTTGTTCTAGATTTAGCTACTCAGAAGGAAACGTCCATGTAGCACAGGCTATAGTGAGCCCGTAATTGAGTTCGGTTATTGGCGATAAGCTCGTTACTGTGATATTTAGGTCAGGGTCTTCGCCGTCCTCTTCAGTGCCTTGTATCTCGCTCTTCCCTGCCTCACCTACTGCTTTACGCCCTTCACCTTGTGTCCTCTTTGTTTATCTTCTACTGCCCTTTACACGCCTTCGTCTGGCATAACCTATTTCCTCTAAGGTAATGTTTACTCATTTTCTCTATTTCGTTCAATCACAATAAATCCGTAGCAGTCTCCGTGGTGTAGTGGTAAGACACTCGCCTGGCGTTCCGCGAGCGCTATGTCATGGGTTCGTATCCTGGCCGGGGAGGATTTACTGGGCGCAATTCCTTAACTGTAGCCTCTGTTTAACGCAACAGTAAAATGTGTACTTGGATGAAAAAACGATTCTTCGCGGCAGGGGATCGTATTCCAGGGACCTGCCCGAAACGCTACGCGTACTAGTTGCTGTACAAGAATGTAGCAACTCTTGTATATATCTCAAAAAAAAAAAAAAAAAAAAAAAAAAAAAAAAAAAAAATACTTCATCTAAATTTCTTAACAATTTGACTCTCCTCCCTCCTCTTCTAGCATCAGAAACGCTATGGAACTTACATGTTCAGGCACACATATGATGAGCCTTCCTTCTCACCTTCCCTATGAAACGTTTCATGGGGGAGAACTCGGCAAACGTTTATTTCCATCCATATAAAACGTTTTAAGTGAAGCATTACGGACTAGTGTTTCTTTTTCAGAAGAATGACCATTAATTATGATATTATATATTATGGTGTGGATGGTCTGGAAAGGTAATTATCAGAAGGTTTTGACCAGTATAACTAGTAAATGGAAGCTGGGATATGAGGACAAGAAGCTGGACTATAAGGACAATGTGCTACAATATGTGGATTAGGAGCTGGGATATGAGGACAAGGAGCTGGGATATGAGGACTAGGAGCTGGGATATGAGGACAAGGAGCTGGGATATGAGGACTAGAAGTTGGGATATGAGGACTACGAGTTGGGATATAAGGACTAGAAGCTGGGATATGAGGACTAGAAGCTGAGATATGAGGACAAGGAGCTGGGATATGAGAACTAGGAGCTGGGATATGAGGACTAGAAGCTGAGATATGAGGACAAGGAGCTGGGATATGAGGACAAGGAGCTGGGATATGAGAACTAGGAGCTGGGATATGAGGACAACGAGCTGGGATATGAAGACTAGAAGCTAGGATATGATGATTAGGAGCTCGGATATGAGGACTAGGAGCTGGGATATGAGGACAAGGAGCTGGGATATGAGGACAAGGAGCTGGGATATGAGAACTAGGAGCTGGGATATGAGGACTAGGAGCTGGGATATGAGGACAACGAGCTGGGATATGAAGACTAGAAGCTAGGATATGATGATTAGGAGCTCGGATATGAGGACTAGGAGCTGGGATATGAGGACAAGAAGCTGGGATATGAGAACTAGGAGCTGGGATATGAGGACGAGGAGCTAGGATATGAGGACTAGGAGCTGGGATATGAGGACGAGGAGCTGGGATATGAGGACGAGGAGCTGGGATACGAGGGCGAGGAGCTGGGATATGAGGACAAGAAGCTGGGATATGATGACTAGGAGCTGGGATAACCTGACCACTGCGAGGGATATATGAAGTCGTACTCTTGGCAGTCACTGGAGACATCCTCTCTTGTAGTTACTGACTACAGCATCTTCTTGTAGTTACTGACTACAGCATCTTCTTGTAGTTACTGACTACAGCATCTTCTTGTAGTTACTGACTACAGCATCTTCTTGTAGTTACTGACTACAGCATCTTCTTGTAGTTACTGACTACAGCATCTTCTTGTAGTTACTGACTACAGCATCTTGTAGTTACTGACTAGATCATCTTCTTGTAGTTACTGACTACAGCATCATCTTGTAGTTACTGACTACAGCATCATCTTGTAGTTACTGACTACAGCATCTTCTTGTAGTTACTGACTACAGCATCTTCTTGTAGTTACTGACTACAGCATCTTCTTGTAGTTACTGACTACAGCATCTTGTAGTTACTGACTATAGCATCTTCTTGTAGTTACTGACTACAGCATCTTGTAGTTACTGACTATAGCATCTTCTTGTAGTTACTGACTACAGCATCATCTTGTAGTTACTGACTACAGCATCTTGTAGTTACTGACTATAGCATCTTCTTGTAGTTACTGACTATAGCATCATCTTGTAGTTACTGACTACAGCATCATCTTGTAGTTACTGGCTACAGCATCTTCTTGTAGGTACTGACTACAGCATCATCTTGTAGTTACTGACTACAGCATCTTGTAGTTACTGACTACATCATCTTGTAGTTACTGACTACATCATCTTGTAGTTACTGGCTACAGCATCTTGTAGTTACTGACTACAGCATCTTGTAGTTACTGACTACAGCATCTTGTAGTTACTGACTACAGCATTTTCTTGTAGTTACTGACTACAGCATCTTCTTGTAGTTACTGACTATAGCACCATCTTGTAGTTACTGACTATAGCATCATCTTGTAGTTACTGACTACAGCATCTTGTAGTTACTGACTATAGCATCTTCTTGTAGTTACTGACTATAGCATCATCTTGTAGTTACTGACTACAGCATTTTCTTGTAGTTACTGACTACAGCATCTTGTAGTTACTGACTACAGCATCATCTTGTAGTTACTGACTACAGCATCTTGTAGTTACTGACTATAACATCTTCTTGTAGTTACTGACTATAGCATCATCTTGTAGTTACTGACTACAGCATCTTCTTGTAGTTACTGACTACAGCATCTTCTTGTAGTTACTGGCTACAGCATCTTGTAGTTACTGACTACAGCATCTTGTAGTTACTGACTACAGCATTTTCTTGTAGTTACTGACTACAGCATCTTCTTGTAGTTACTGACTACAGCATCTTGTAGTTACTGGCTACAGCATCATCTTGTAGTTACTGACTACAGCATCTTCTTGTAGTTACTGACTACAGCATCTTCTTGTAGTTACTGACTACAGCATCTTCTTGTAGTTACTGACTACAGCATCTTCTTGTAGTTACTGACTACAGCATCTTCTTGTAGTTACTGACTACAGCATCATCTTGTAGTTACTGACTGCAGCATCTTGTAGTTACTGACTACAGCATCTTCTTGTAGTTACTGACTACAGCATCTTGTAGTTACTGACTACAGCATCTTGTAGTTACTGACTACAGCATCTTGTAGTTACTGACTACAGCATTTTCTTGTAGTTACTGACTACAGCATCTTCTTGTAGTTACTGACTACAGCATCTTGTAGTTACTGACTACAGCATCTTGTAGTTACTGACTACAGCATCTTGTAGTTACTGACTAAAGCATCTTCTTGTAGTTACTGACTACAGCATCATCTTGTAGTTACTGACTACAGCATCTTGTAGTTATTGACTATAGTATCTTCTTGTAGTTACTGACTATAGCATCATCTTGTAGTTACTGACTACAGCATCATCTTGTAGTTACTGGCTACAGCATCTTCTTGTAGTTACTGACTACAGCATCATCTTGTAGTTACTGACTACAGCATCTTGTAGTTACTGACTACAGCATCTTGTAGTTACTGACTACAGCATCTTGTAGTTACTGACTACAGCATCTTGTAGTTACTGACTACAGCATCTTGTAGTTACTGACTACAGCATTTTCTTGTAGTTACTGACTACAGCATCTTCTTGTAGTTACTGACTACAGCATCTTGTAGTTACTGACTACAGCATTTTCTTGTAGTTACTGACTACAGCATCTTGTAGTTACTGACTACAGCATCTTGTAGTTACTGACTACAGCATCTTGTAGTTACTGACTACAGCATCTTGTAGTTACTGACTACAGCATCTTGTAGTTACTGGCTACAGCATCATCTTGTAGTTACTGACTACAGCATCTTCTTGTAGTTACTGACTACAGCATCTTCTTGTAGTTACTGACTACAGCATCTTCTTGTAGTTACTGACTACAGCATCTTCTTGTAGTTACTGACTACAGCATCATCTTGTAGTTACTGACTACAGCATCTTGTAGTACTGACTACAGCATCTTGTAGTTACTGACTACAGCATCTTCTTGTAGTTACTGACTACAGCATCTTCTCGTAGTTACTGACTACAGCATCTTGTAGTTACTGACTACAGCATCTTCTTGTAGTTACTGACTACAGCATCTTGTAGTTACTGACTACAGCATCTTGTAGTTACTGACTACAGCATCTTCTTGTAGTTACTGACTTCAGCATCTTGTAGTTACTGACTACAGCATTTTCTTGTAGTTACTGACTACAGCATCTTGTAGTTACTGACTACAGCATCTTGTAGTTACTGACTACAGCATCTTGTAGTTACTGACTACAGCATCTTGTAGTTACTGACTACAGCATCTTGTAGTTACTGGCTACAGCATCATCTTGTAGTTACTGACTACAGCATCTTCTTGTAGTTACTGACTACAGCATCTTCTTGTAGTTACTGACTACAGCATCTTCTTGTAGTTACTGACTACAGCATCTTCTTGTAGTTACTGATTACAGCATCATCTTGTAGTTACTGACTACAGCATCTTGTAGTACTGACTACAGCATCTTGTAGTTACTGACTACAGCATCTTCTTGTAGTTACTGACTACAGCATCTTCTCGTAGTTACTGACTACAGCATCTTGTAGTTACTGACTACAGCATCTTCTTGTAGTTACTGACTACAGCATCTTGTAGTTACTGACTACAGCATCTTGTAGTTACTGACTACAGCATCTTCTTGTAGTTACTGACTACAGCATCTTGTAGTTACTGACTACAGCATTTTCTTGTAGTTACTGACTACAGCATCTTGTAGTTACTGACTACAGCATCTTGTAGTTACTGACTACAGCATCTTGTAGTTACTGACTACAGCATCTTGTAGTTACTGACTACAGCATCTTGTAGTTACTGGCTACAGCATCATCTTGTAGTTACTGACTACAGCATCTTCTTGTAGTTACTGACTACAGCATCTTCTTGTAGTTACTGACTACAGCATCTTCTTGTAGTTACTGACAACAGCATCTTCTTGTAGTTACTGACTACAGCATCATCTTGTAGTTACTGACTACAGCATCTTGTAGTACTGACTACAGCATCTTGTAGTTACTGACTACAGCATCTTCTTGTAGTTACTGACTACAGCATCTTCTCGTAGTTACTGACTACAGCATCTTGTAGTTACTGACTACAGCATCTTCTTGTAGTTACTGACTACAGCATCTTGTAGTTACTGACTACAGCATCTTGTAGTTACTGACTACAGCATCTTCTTGTAGTTACTGACTACAGCATCTTGTAGTTACTGACTACAGCATCTTGTAGTTACTGACTACAGCATCTTCTTGTAGTTACTGACTACAGCATCTTGTAGTTACTGACTACAGCATCTTGTAGTTACTGACTACAGCATCTTGTAGTTACTGACTACAGCATCTTGTAGTTACTGACTACAGCATCTTGTAGTTACTGACTACAGCATCTTGTAGTTACTGACTACAGCATCTTGTAGTTACTGACTACAGCATCTTGTAGTTACTGACTACAGCATCTTGTAGTTACTGACTACAGCATCTTGTAGTTACTGACTACAGCATCTTAAAACAAAGTATAAGCCTGGAAATGGTCGTACATATCGCCATGAAAACGACGAGAAGTGTTGTTTAATCTGCAGCAAATAAAATAGATAAAACAAAATATCTCCTCCATATAGAAGCGAAAAATATCACTGCACAATTTTCAGCTCGTACCTTGAGACCCACAACCACACAACCCAAGTGATGCACAGCCTGCACAACCCAAGTGATGCACAGCCTGCACAACCCAAGTTACTCACAACCACACAACCCAAGTGATGCACAGCCTGCACAACCCAAGTGATGCACAGCCTGCACAACCCAAGTTACTCACAACCACACAACCCAAGTGATGCACAGCCTGCACAACCCAAGTGATGCACAGCCTGCACAACCCAAGTGATGCACAGCCTGCACAACCCAAGTGATGCACAGCCTGCACAACCCAAGTGATGCACAGCCTGCACAACCCAAGTGATGCACAGCCTGCACAACCCAAGTGATGCACAGCCTGCACAACCCAAGTGATGCACAGCCTGCACAACCCAAGTGATGCACAGCCTGCAATTTGCAACAACCGTCACGCCAACCAAAATAAATACATCATATCACTAAATAATTGCCTACATTAATTTAACAGCCATACCGTTCTTCACAGTTTTTCACGAAACAGCCACACGTGTGTGTGTGTGTGTACTGTCAGACCCACGCCTGAACACGCCCTCCCGAATGCACTTTTTTGAAGGAATTACTCGGAAATGGAAAGAAACTCTTGAATGGACCTAAAAAAAACACGTAACTTGTTTAACATATCAATGTTAAACGTATATATTTATGTATATTTATACGTATATATTTATGTATATTTATACGTATATATTTATGTATATTTATACGTATATATTTATGTATATTTATACGTATATATTTATGTATATTTATATGTATATATTTATGTATATTTATATTTACACAAATGTATATATTTATGTTTAACCATGTATAATGATATATATACACGTAATATATATGAATGTATTGGTATTATCGAGGGTAGTGTGAGTGACAGTTTATATGAGGTGGGTGTGGCTCGTCTTATGCTCTAGTGACAGTCAGAGAAGGTTTAACATTCCAGTTGGGCAGAGGTTAGTCGCTTCTGAAAGCCTTACTTTATATTAATGCTGTCCATTGTACAGTCGATTATAGCTACTGTGTCCCCGGTGGTTCGAGACTCTTACTGCTCAGGTGAGTTAAATAATATACAGGTATATACATATATATTTGTCGTATGGGTAGCCCAGACAGCCAGGGGCTCCAAGACTTGGGAACCATTCAATCTTGTTCGCACAAATGGTACTCACGTGGCCCCAACATGAGAGTAGAGTCGATGAAATATCTGTGACCTACCTCAGGATAAAGGTCACTGAGTGCTGACGGGAATTGGATTAAGGGTCAGACTTCTAATATGAAGCATCGAACTCTGGCCAGCCAAGTGGCAGTCCAGCATGCTAACCAATACACCATCACCAGATCTTTAAAAGGACGGTACATCAGGCGGCTAAACCACGACGCTCCGTCCCCAAAGACACCAGGTAATGGTGAGAGATCAGACACGTTCTCTTCAATGAGAACGTGTCGAGAACGTGTCGAGAACGAGATCAGACGTGAAGTAAACTAATAGGGAGACCCAGCAGTTCCCAGGTCACTCTCTAGCCATTCCTTCCCATAGCCCCATTTTTTCTGGTTTAAAAAGTAAGTAGTATGATTTAAATTTTTTATTTCATTTTGGCGTGATCAGTGCATAGAATTTCCATGTCCAAATAATAATTACAATGACATTGGTAAATTCAAATTCAAAGCCAAGTCATATATGGTATTATGCGATTGGGGGGGGGGGACATTGGCATGGTGTCACTTGGCACTCTTTTTGTTGTCTTTGACACCAATCCTGATCCACCAATGTTGGGCACGTACCCAACAGCAATTTCCGAGGAAAATTGGATGACGCTAATCCGAAGCGTTTGGCCTCTAGCTACGAACAGACACTTCCATTTATAGATAAAAATATAAAATATATGTCAAATATATCATCCATTTCTCTTACATTAAAAATCTGTATATAGCCGTAATAATATAATATAATAATATACATTTAAACATGAAAAGCATAACATAAGCTGAATGCAACGTATACACCACGTTTTCTATGAATTACAGCCAAATAAAAAGAGAGAAACGATAATAGAGGGAGACTCATCAATACATAGAGCCTTTGTAAGCTGCAGGATATATTATGACTACAACTGCCTTCCCTGTAATGGAATGTGACGGTCTGCACTATTATTTGGTGAATAGGAAAATTATTACCATAATTTACACAGCCCAAAGCAGACTGAGGGGCGGGGAATTGTTATCGATTCAATAACTCGCTGATCAATTTGGATGAAATTTAATGTGGTGTGTACCTTGTGACATGGAATATGTGGCTTTTGTGTGTGGCTTGTGACATGGAATATGTACCTTGTGACATGGAATATGTGGCTTTTGTGTGTGTGGCTTGTGACATGGAATATGTACCTTGTGACATGGAATATGTGGCTTTTGTGTGTGGCTTGTGACACGGAATATGTGGCTTTTGTGTGTGGCTTGTGACACGGAATATGTGGCTTTTGTGTGTGGCTTGTGACATGGAATATGTACCTTGTGACATGGAATATGTGGCTTTTGTGTGTGTGGCTTGTGACATGGAATATGTACCTTGTGACATGGAATATGTGGCTTTTGTGTGTGGCTTGTGACACGGAATATGTGGCTTTTGTGTGTGGCTTGTGACACGGAATATGTGGCTTTTGTGTGTGGCTTGTGACATGGAATATGTGGCTTTTGTGTGTGTGGCTTGTGACATGGAATATGTGGCTTTTTTGTGTGTGGCTTGTGACATGGAATATGTACCTTGTGACATGGAATATGTGGCTTTTTTGTGTGTGGCTTGTGACATGGAATATGTACCTTGTGACATGGAATATGTGGCTTTTTTGTGTGTGGCTTGTGACATGGAATATGTACCTTGTGACATGGAATATGTGGCTTTTGTGTGTGGCTTGTGACATGGAATATGTGGCTTTTGTGTGTGGTTTGTGACATGGAATATGTGGCTTTTGTGTGTGTGTGGCTTGTGACACGGAATATGTGGCTTTTGTGTGTGTGTGGCTTGTGACATGGAATATGTGGCTTTTGTGTGTGTGTGGCTTGTGACACGGAATATGTGGCTTTTGTGTGTGTGGCTTGTGACATGGAATATGTGGCTTTTGTGTGTGTGTGGCTTGTGACACGGAATATGTGGCTTTTGTGTGTGTGGCTTGTGACATGGAATATGTAGCTTTTGTGTGTGTGGCTTGTGACATGGAATATGTGGCTTTTGTGTGTGGCTTGTGACATGGAATATGTGGCTTTTGTGTGTGTGGCTTGTGACATGGAATATGTGGCTTTTGTGTGTGGCTTGTAACATGGAATATGTGAGAACTCTCGGAACCAACTCCAGGCATGTCGCCTGTTATATATGTGTGTGAGATTTGTGACATGAGTATGTGGCTTGTCATGGAGTATGTGGCTTGTCATGGAGTATATGGCTTGTGACATGGAGTATGTGGCTTGTGAAACGGAGTTTTGACTTTTGATATGATTATGTGGCTTGTGACATGAGTATGTGGCTTGTGACATGATTATGTGGCTTGTGACATGAGTATGTGGCTTGTGACATGGAGTATGTGGCTTGTGAAACGGAGTATGTGACTTTTGACATGATTATGTGGGTTGTGACATGATTATGTGGCTTGTGACATGAGTATGTGGCTTGTGACAGAGAATATGTGGAGTATCTGGTGTGTCATAGAGTATGTGGCTCATGGGTATCTTCAAGAGAAAACTAGGTAGTTTTCTTCAGGAAGTGCCGGACCAATCGAGCTGCGGTGGGTATGTGGGCCTGCGGGCCGCTCTAAGCAACAGCCTGTTGGACCAAGCTCTCACAAGTCAAGGCTGGCCTCGGGCCGGGCTTGGGGAGTAGAAGAACTCCCAGAACCCCAATCAAGCAAGATAACTGGCGTTATCCCTGACATACTAAAAACAGCAGAGATAGCACCACTCCATAAAGGAGGAAATAAGGCAGAGGCAAAAAAATTACAGACCGATAGCACTAACATCACACATCATAAAAATCATTGAGAGTGCTAAGGTCACAAAATACATGGAATCACAGCATCTCCATAACCCTGGACAACATGGGTTCAGAACAGGGCGCTCTTGCCTGTCACAGTTGCTGGACCACTATGACATGGCATTAGATGCCATGGAAGACAAGAAAAACGCTGATGTAATTTACACAGATTTCGCAAAAGCCTTCGGCAAATGTGACCATGATGTTATTGCACATAAAATGCGTGCAAAAGGTATTACCGGAAAAATAGGCAGATGGATCTACATGTCCCCCTGACTAATAGAACCCAATGTGTAATAGTCAACAAAATAAAATCCAGCCCATCAACCGTGAAGAGCTCAGTCCCCCAGGGTACTGTGCTTGCTCCAGTACTTTTTCTCAGCCTCATATCGGACATAGACCAGAACACAACCTATAGCACTGTATCATCCTTTGCAGATGACACTAGGATTTTCATGAGAGTTGGCAACATAGAAGACACGGCGAACCTCCAATCAGATGTAAATCAATTGTTTCTATGGGCTAGAGGAAATAATATGGTATTTAATGAAGATAAGTTCCAGCTCATGCGCTATGGAAAAAAATGAAAATATAAAAACGGAAACCACGTACAAAACTCAGGCAAATCATAACATAGAACGAAAAGGCAATGTAAAGGATCTGGGTGTACTCATGTCGGAAGACCTTACCTTTAAAGAACACAATAAAGTAGCCGTCACAACTGCAAGAAAAAATGACAGGTTGGATAACAAGACCTTTTCAAACTACAGATGCTATACCGATGATGATACTCTTCAACACGCTAGTGCTCTCTAGAGTGGAGTACTGCTGCACAATGACAGCCCCTTTCAAAGCTGGAGAAATTGCTGACCTGGAGAGCTTGCAGAGATCCTTTACTGCTAGAATCCACTCAGTAGAACATCTAAACTATTGGGACCGAGTAAAGAGCCTAAATCTGTATTCTCTTGAGCGCAGGCGGGAGAGATACATAATAATTTACACATGGAAAATAGTAGAGGGGCTTGTTCCAAGCCCACACACAGAAATAACACCACATGAGACCAGAAGGCATGGCAGGATATGCAAAACACCCCCTTTGAAAAGCAGAGGTGCAACAAGTACTCTGAGAGAGAACTCTATCAACATCAGAGGCCCGAGACTGTTCAACACGCTTCCACTACACATAAGGGGCAAAACTGGCCGACCCCTTACAGTGTTCATGAGAAAACTGGATAAGCAACTCCAAAGGATACCTGATCAACCAGGCTGTCATTCATACGTCAGGCTGCGAGCAGCCGCGCCCAACAGCCTGGTTGACCAGTCAAGCAACGAGGAGGCCTGGTCGACGACCGGGCCGCGGGGAAGCTAAGCCCCGGAAGCACCTCAAGGTAACCTCCAGGTAAGCAGGTATCAAGTTTCTGGCATGAAGTAAATTGCATGGATTATGTTAGGTTGGTTATGGAGTATGCGGCGTCAGTAATGGAGTATGATGAACGTGTTCCCACGCAGGAACACATACCTGCGCGCACACACCCTAAACCTCTGACTGGCCCGCTGATTGCTACTCATTTCCGTCTTGGGCGGTGGAGGATTGTTTAAGACGCGTGTGTCGGCTTCAGTAAAGGTTACGTCCAGTGTGGCTAGCGACTCCTGCCTCCTTAAATCTCACTTTTAATCTTGTGTAGTTTGTAATTCAGCACAGTGTTGGTAATGGTCCAGTGGCTTGTTTGGCACTTTTCCACACTTTTTATTGTTTCCGCGGGTGGCGACCACACTATTGTGCACCCCATACTCTTGCTGTGAGGGGTGGTTTATTGTGCACCCCATACTCTTGCTGTGAGGGGTGGTTTGTTGTGCACCCCATACTCTTGCTGTGAGGGTGGTTTGTTGTGCACCCCATACTCTTGCTGTGAGGGTGGTTTGTTGTGCACCCCATACTCTTGCTGTGAGGGTGGTTTGTTGTGCACCCCATACTCTTGCTGTGAGGGTGGTTTGTTGTGCACCCCATACTCTTGCTGTGAGGGGTGGTTTGTTGTGCACCCCATACTCTTGCTGTGAGGGGTGGTTTGTTGTGCACCCCATACTCTTGCTGTGAGGGGTGGTTTGTTGTGCACCCCATACTCTTGCTGTGAGGGTGGTTTGTTGTGCACCCCATACTCTTGCTGTGAGGGGTGGTTTGTTGTGCACCCCATACTCTTGCTGTGAGGGGTGGTTTGTTGTGCACCCCATACTCTTGCTGTGAGGGGTGGTTTGTTGTGCACCCCATACTCTTGCAGTGATGGGTGGTTTGTTGTGCACCCCATACTCTTGCTGTGAGGGGTGGTTTATTGTGCACCCCATACTCTTGCTGTGAGGGGTGGTTTGTTGTGCACCCCATACTCTTGCTGTGAGGGGTGGTTTATTGTGCACCCCATACTCTTGCTGTGAGGGGTGGTTTGTTGTGCACCCCATACTCTTGCTGTGAGGGGTGGTTTATTGTGCACCCCATACTCTTGCTGTGAGGGGTGGTTTGTTGTGCACCCCATACTCTTGCTGTGAGGGGTGGTTTGTTGTGCACCCCATACTCTTGCTGTGAGGGGTGGTTTATTGTGCACCCCATACTCTTGCTGTGAGTGGTGGTTTGTTGTGCACCCCATACTCTTGCTGTGAGGGGTGGTTTGTTGTGCACCCATACTCTTGCTGTGAGGGGTGGTTTATTGTGCACCCCATACTCTTGCTGTGAGTGGTGGTTTGTTGTGCACCCCATACTCTTGCTGTGAGTGGTGGTTTGTTGTGCACCCCATACTCTTGCTGTGAGGGGTGGTTTATTGTGCACCCCATACTCTTGCTGTGAGGGGTGGTTTATTGTGCACCCCATACTCTTGCTGTGAGTGGTGGTTTGTTGTGCACCCCATACTCTTGCTGTGAGTGGTGGTTTGTTGTGCACCCCATACTCTTGCTGTGAGTGGTGGTTTGTTGTGCACCCCATACTCTTGCTGTGAGTGGTGGTTTGTTGTGCACCCCATACTCTTGCTGTGAGGGGTGGTTTGTTGTGCACCCCATACTCTTGCTGTGAGTGGTGGTTTGTTGTGCACCCCATACTCTTGCTGTGAGTGGTGGTTTGTTGTGCACCCCATACTCTTGCTGTGAGTGGTGGTTTGTTGTGCACCCCATACTCTTGCTGTGAGGGGTGGTTTGTTGTGCACCCCATACTCTTGCTGTGAGTGGTGGTTTGTTGTGCACCCCATACTCTTGCTGTGAGTGGTGGTTTGTTGTGCACCCCATACTCTTGCTGTGAGTGGTGGTTTGTTGTGCACCCCATACTCTTGCTGTGAGGGGTGGTTTGTTGTGCACCCCATACTCTTGCTGTGATGGTGGTTTGTTGTGCACCCCATACTCTTGCTGTGAGTGGTGGTTTGTTGTGCACCCCATACTCTTGCTGTGA
Source organism: Procambarus clarkii (assembly GCF_040958095.1). NCBI lineage: Eukaryota > Metazoa > Arthropoda > Malacostraca > Decapoda > Cambaridae > Procambarus > Procambarus clarkii. The sequence goes on from NC_091171.1 coordinate 33,182,370, forward strand.
GGGGTGGTTTGTTGTGCACCCCATACTCTTGCTGTGATGGTGGTTTGTTGTGCACCCCATACTCTTGCTGTGAGTGGTGGTTTGTTGTGCACCCCATACTCTTGCTGTGAGGGGTGGTTTGTTGTGCACCCCATACTCTTGCTGTGAGGGGTGGTTTGTTGTGCACCCCATACTCTTGCTGTGAGGGGTGGTTTGTTGTGCACCCCATACTCTTGCTGTGAGGGGTGGTTTGTTGTGCACCCCATACTCTTGCTGTGAGGGGTGGTTTGTTGTGCACCCCATACTCTTGCTGTGATGGGTGGTTTGTTGTGCACCCCATACTCTTGCTGTGAGGGGTGGTTTGTTGTGCACCCCATACTCTTGCTGTGAGGGGTGGTTTGTTGTGCACCCCATACTCTTGCTGTGATGGGTGGTTTGTTGTGCACCCCATACTCTTGCTGTGAGTGGTGGTTTGTTGTGCACCCCATACTCTTGCTGTGAGGGGTGGTTTGTTGTGCACCCCATACTCTTGCTGTGATGATGGTTTGTTGTGCACCCCATACTCTTGCTGTGATGGGTGGTTTGTTGTGCACCCCATACTCTTGCTGTGATGGGTGGTTTGTTGTGCACCCCATACTCTTGCTGTGAGTGGTGGTTTGTTGTGCACCCCATACTCTTGCTGTGAGGGGTGGTTTGTTGTGCACCCCATACTCTTGCTGTGAGTGGTGGTTTGTTGTGCACCCCATACTCTTGCTGTGATAGGTGGTTTGTTGTGCACCCCATACTCTTGCTGTGATGGTGGTTTGTTGTGCACCCCATACTCTTGCTGTGAGTGGTGGTTTGTTGTGCACCCCATACTCTTGCTGTGAGGGGTGGTTTGTTGTGCACCCCATACTCTTGCTGTGAGGGGTGGTTTGTTGTGCACCCCATACTCTTGCTGTGAGTGGTGGTTTGTTGTGCACCCCATACTCTTGCTGTGAGTGGTGGTTTGTTGTGCACCCCATACTCTTGCTGTGAGGGGTGGTTTGTTGTGCACCCCATACTCTTGCTGTGAGGGGTGGTTTGTTGTGCACCCCATACTCTTGCTGTGAGTGGTGGTTTGTTGTGCACCCCATACTCTTGCTGTGAGTGGTGGTTTGTTGTGCACCCCATACTCTTGCTGTGAGTGGTGGTTTGTTGTGCACCCCATACTCTTGCTGTGAGTGGTGGTTTGTTGTGCACCCCATACTCTTGCTGTGAGGGGTGGTTTGTTGTGCACCCCATACTCTTGCTGTGAGTGGTGGTTTGTTGTGCACCCCATACTCTTGCTGTGAGTGGTGGTTTGTTGTGCACCCCATACTCTTGCTGTGAGTGGTGGTTTGTTGTGCACCCCATACTCTTGCTGTGAGGGGTGGTTTGTTGTGCACCCCATACTCTTGCTGTGAGTGGTGGTTTGTTGTGCACCCCATACTCTTGCTGTGAGTGGTGGTTTGTTGTGCACCCCATACTCTTGCTGTGAGTGGTGGTTTGTTGTGCACCCCATACTCTTGCTGTGAGGGGTGGTTTGTTGTGCACCCCATACTCTTGCTGTGATGGTGGTTTGTTGTGCACCCCATACTCTTGCTGTGAGTGGTGGTTTGTTGTGCACCCCATACTCTTGCTGTGAGGGGTGGTTTGTTGTGCACCCCATACTCTTGCTGTGATGGTGGTTTGTTGTGCACCCCATACTCTTGCTGTGAGTGGTGGTTTGTTGTGCACCCCATACTCTTGCTGTGAGGGGTGGTTTGTTGTGCACCCCATACTCTTGCTGTGAGGGGTGGTTTGTTGTGCACCCCATACTCTTGCTGTGAGGGGTGGTTTGTTGTGCACCCCATACTCTTGCTGTGAGGGGTGGTTTGTTGTGCACCCCATACTCTTGCTGTGAGGGGTGGTTTGTTGTGCACCCCATACTCTTGCTGTGATGGGTGGTTTGTTGTGCACCCCATACTCTTGCTGTGAGGGGTGGTTTGTTGTGCACCCCATACTCTTGCTGTGAGGGGTGGTTTGTTGTGCACCCCATACTCTTGCTGTGATGGGTGGTTTGTTGTGCACCCCATACTCTTGCTGTGAGTGGTGGTTTGTTGTGCACCCCATACTCTTGCTGTGAGGGGTGGTTTGTTGTGCACCCCATACTCTTGCTGTGATGATGGTTTGTTGTGCACCCCATACTCTTGCTGTGATGGGTGGTTTGTTGTGCACCCCATACTCTTGCTGTGATGGGTGGTTTGTTGTGCACCCCATACTCTTGCTGTGAGTGGTGGTTTGTTGTGCACCCCATACTCTTGCTGTGAGGGGTGGTTTGTTGTGCACCCCATACTCTTGCTGTGAGTGGTGGTTTGTTGTGCACCCCATACTCTTGCTGTGATAGGTGGTTTGTTGTGCACCCCATACTCTTGCTGTGATGGTGGTTTGTTGTGCACCCCATACTCTTGCTGTGAGTGGTGGTTTGTTGTGCACCCCATACTCTTGCTGTGAGGGGTGGTTTGTTGTGCACCCCATACTCTTGCTGTGATGGTGGTTTGTTGTGCACCCCATACTCTTGCTGTGATGGGTGGTTTGTTGTGCACCCCATACTCTTGCTGTGATGGGTGGTTTGTTGTGCACCCCATACTCTTGCTGTGATGGGTGGTTTGTTGTGCACCCCATACTCTTGCTGTGATGGGTGGTTTGTTGTGGACCCCATACTCTTGCTGTGAGTGGTGGTTTGTTGTGCACCCCATACTCTTGCTGTGATGGGTGGTTTGTTGTGCACCCCATACTCTTGCTGTGATGGGTGGTTTGTTGTGCACCCCATACTCTTGCTGTGAGTGGTGGTTTGTTGTGCACCCCATACTCTTGCTGTGAGGGGTGGTTTGTTGTGCACCCCATACTCTTGCTGTGATGGTGGTTTGTTGTGCACCCCATACTCTTGCTGTGATGGGTGGTTTGTTGTGCACCCCATACTCTTGCTGTGATGGGTGGTTTGTTGTGCACCCCATACTCTTGCTGTGATGGGTGGTTTGTTGTGCACCCCATACTCTTGTTGTGATGGGTGGTTTGTTGTGCACCCCATACTCTTGCTGTGAGTGGTGGTTTGTTGTGCACCCCATACTCTTGCTGTGAGGGGTGGTTTGTTGTGCACCCCATACTCTTGCTGTGAGTGGTGGTTTGTTGTGCACCCCATACTCTTGCTGTGATGGTGGTTTGTTGTGCACCCCATACTCTTGCTGTGAGGGGTGGTTTATTGTGCACCCCATACTCTTGCTGTGAGGGGTGGTTTGTTGTGCACCCCATACTCTTGCTGTGATGGTGGTTTGTTGTGCACCCCATACTCTTGCTGTGAGGGGTGGTTTGTTGTGCACCCCATACTCTTGCTGTGAGGGGTGGTTTATTGTGCACCCCATACTCTTGCTGTGAGGGGTGGTTTATTGTGCACCCCATACTCTTGCTGTGATGGTGGTTTGTTGTGCACCCCATACTCTTGCTGTGATGGTGGTTTGTTATGCACCCCATACTCTTGCTGTGATGGTGGTTTGTTGTGCACCCCATACTCTTGCTGTGAGGGGTGGTTTGTTGTGCACCCCATACTCTTGCTGTGAGTGGTGGTTTGTTGTGCACCCCATACTCTTGCTGTGAGGGGTGGTTTATTGTGCACCCCATACTCTTGCTGTGAGGGGTGGTTTGTTGTGCACCCCATACTCTTGCTGTGAGGGGTGGTTTATTGTGCACCCCATACTCTTGCTGTGAGGGGTGGTTTATTGTGCACCCCATACTCTTGCTGTGAGGGGTGGTTTATTGTGCACCCCATACTCTTGCTGTGAGGGGTGGTTTATTGTGCACCCCATACTCTTGCTGTGAGGGGTGGTTTGTTGTGCACCCCATACTCTTGCTGTGAGGGGTGGTTTATTGTGCACCCCATACTCTTGCTGTGAGGGGTGGTTTGTTGTGCACCCCATACTCTTGCTGTGAGGGGTGGTTTATTGTGCACCCCATACTCTTGCTGTGATGGTGGTTTGTTGTGCACTCCATACTCTTGCTGTGAGGGGTGGTTTATTGTGCACCCCATACTCTTGCTGTGAGGGGTGGTTTGTTGTGCAACCCATACTCTTGCTGTGATGGTGGTTTGTTGTGCACCCCATACTCTTGCTGTGAGGGGTGGTTTGTTGTGCACCCCATACTCTTGCTGTGAGGGGGGGTTTATTGTGCACCCCATACTCTTGCTGTGAGGGGTGGTTTATTGTGCACCCCATACTCTTGCTGTGATGGTGGTTTGTTGTGCACCCCATACTCTTGCTGTGATGGTGGTTTGTTATGCACCCCATACTCTTGCTGTGATGGTGGTTTGTTGTGCACCCCATACTCTTGCTGTGAGGGGTGGTTTGTTGTGCACCCCATACTCTTGCTGTGAGTGGTGGTTTGTTGTGCACCCCATACTCTTGCTGTGAGGGGTGGTTTATTGTGCACCCCATACTCTTGCTGAGAGGGGTGGTTTGTTGTGCACCCCATACTCTTGCTGTGAGGGGTGGTTTATTGTGCACCCCATACTCTTGCTGTGAGGGGTGGTTTATTGTGCACCCCATACTCTTGCTGTGAGGGGTGGTTTATTGTGCACCCCATACTCTTGCTGTGAGGGGTGGTTTATTGTGCACCCCATACTCTTGCTGTGAGGGGTGGTTTGTTGTGCACCCCATACTCTTGCTGTGAGGGGTGGTTTATTGTGCACCCCATACTCTTGCTGTGAGGGGTGGTTTATTGTGCACCCCATACTCTTGCTGTGAGGGGTGGTTTATTGTGCACCCCATACTCTTGCTGTGATGGTGGTTTGTTGTGCACCCTATACTCTTGCTGTGATGGTGGTTTGTTGTGCACCCCATACTCTTGCTGTGAGGGGTGGTTTATTGTGCACCCCATACTCTTGCTGTGATGGTGGTTTGTTGTGCACCCCATACTCTTGCTGTGATGGTGGTTTGTTGTGCACCCCATACTCTTGCTGTGATGGTGGTTTGTTGTGCACCCCATACTCTTGCTGTGATGGTGGTTTGTTGTGCACCCCATACTCTTGCTGTGATGGTGGTTTGTTGTGCACCCCATACTCTTGCTGTGATGGTGGTTTGTTATGCACCCCATACTCTTGCTGTGAGTGGTGGTTTGTTGTGCACCCCATACTCTTGCTGTGAGGGGTGGTTTGTTGTGCACCCCATACTCTTGCTGTGAGTGGTGGTTTGTTGTGAACCCCATACTCATGCTGTGAGGGGTTATTGTGCACCCAATACTCTTGCTGTGATGGTAGTTTGTTGTGCACCCCATACTCTTGCTGTGAGTGGTGGTTTGTTGTGCACCCCATACTCTTGCTGTGAGTGGTAATTTATTGTGCACCCAATACTCTTGCTGTAAGGGGTAGTTTATTGTGCACCCAATACTCTTGTAGTGAGGGTTAGTTTATTGTGCACCCCATACTCTTGCTGTGAGGGGTAGTTTATTGTGCACCCCATACTCATGCTGTGAGGGGTTATTGTGCACCCCATACTCTTGCTGTGAGGGGTAGTTTATTGTGCACCCCATACTCATGCTGTGAGGGTTTATTGTGCACTCCATACTCTTGCTGTGAGGGGTAGTTTATTGTGCACCCCATACTCTTGCTGTAAAGGGTAGTTTATTGTGCACCCCATACTCATGCTGTGAGGGGTTATTGTGCACCCCATATTCTTGCTGTGAGGGGTAGTTTATTGTGCACCCCATACTCTTGCTGTAAAGGGTAGTTTATTGTGCACCCCTTACTCGTCATGTGAGCGGTTGCGCAAAAAAAGATGACACTATACGGCTTATACAGTAGTCACTGTACGGCTTATACAGTATACACGTCATTATCCACTAGAGGCAAAACATGGATACATCGCAAGAATCTCTGATATTGTATTTTTAATACTATTGACATTTTCACTCTGTGCTGCTCTCGTCACAAGCCTGTGTTCATTATCTCCGCTCTTAACCGCTTGTGCCTCATAGTGCAGAACTTCTCTTTACAAGTTTTCTGAAGTTGTTCAATATGATTTTGATCTTTAACTAAAAAAATGGAAATATGGGAGCAGGAAGCTCTAACACCTGACCCAATGGATCATTATGACGTCACGGAGCCGTCACGCTATATATAAAACAACATTTTATGTCTTATTTTGGGTCGGTTAGGTTAGGTTGGTTAGGTTAGGTTAGGTTAGGTTGGTTAGGTTGGGTTGGGTTAGGTTGGTTAGGTTGGGTTGGGTTCATTTAAGTTAGGTTGGGTTGGGTTGGTTAGGTTGGGTTGGGTTGGTTAGGTTGGGTTGGGTTCATTTAAGTTAGGTTGGGTTGGGTTCAGTTAGGTTAGACTAGGCTGGGTATAAGCCTCGATATAAGCCTAACATGTATATACTGGCTGCCTGTCCCCCCCCCCCGACACAATGACTTATCATTATTAGCAAAATTTCGGTAAAGGCGCATTGTTCAGCGTAGGAGAGTAATATACTGTAAACAATCACTGTATGTTACAGTGGCTTATGGTTACAGCGCCAAAATAACTTATGCACTTAAATGCACCGTATTATAGCAAAAAAGTAACATAAAGGTTTTCCGATTCATAGATTATACTTGAGCATAATTTAAGAATCAGTTGTATTTGAGCGCAATTCTTCCGTTATGAACAAATCCACAAGGGCCGTGATGAGCGTTCGAACCTACGTCTGGGATGATGACTTAAGGCGCGACTGGGATCATCCCCGACGCAGGTTCGAACCCTCATCACAACCCTTGTATATTTCTTCATTTGATGTATCACACTATTGTGACTTCTATGTGTATCTTCCGGTATGTTTCATTTATCTGAATGCTACTAAACTATTTTCGGTAGATTATGAAAGGCGTATATTCGGTTATGAAGTAATGAACGTCCATGAACTACGGGCTCACCATAGCCCGTGCTACTTGGAACTTTTTGTTCCAGGTAGCGAATCTTAAACAACAACATGTTACTAAGGCATCTAATGTTCTGGCTTAACGAGTTATTATCATAGTGAAGAACAATATTATCGTGAAGAACAATATTATCGTGAAGAACAATGTTATCGTGAAGAACAATATTATCGTGAAGAACAATATTATCGTGAAGAACAATGTTATCGTGAAGAACAATATTATCGTGAAGAACAATGTTATCGTAAAGAACAATATTCCCTCCACTTCATTTTAATTGAATGTGCAAATCATCAAGAAAAGTTTTCGATTTTAAGTTCCGACTATTAAAGCATTGTAAGTTTTCAACCGAGTTGTGTTATAATTGAAAATAATGAATTACAATGATATTGCTCATTATACAAAGTCTTAGTAGCATTTCTCATACTTTTTAAATTGCCTTGGAAGACTACCATAAGACTTCCCAGTCCCTGGTCACAGTACCCTGGTCACAGTACCCTGGTCACAGTACCCTGGTCACAGTACCCTGGTCACAGTACCCTGGTCACAGTACCCTGGTCCCAGTACCCTGGTCACAGTACCCTGGTCACAGTACCCTGGTCACAGTACCCTGGTCACAGTACCCTGGTCACAGTACCCTGGTCACAGTACCCTGGTCCCAGTACCCTGGTCACAGTACCCTGGTCACAGTACCCTGGTCACAGTACCCTGGTCACAGTACCCTGGTCACAGTACCCTGGTCACAGAACCCTGGTCACAGTACCCTGGTCACAGTACCCTGGTCCCAGTACCCTGGTCCCAGTACCCTGGTCACAGTACCCTGGTCACAGTACCCTGGTCACAGTACCTTGGTCACAGTACCCTGGTCCCAGTACCTTGGTCACAGTACCCTGGTCACAGTACCCTGGTCCCAGTACCCTGGTCACAGTACCCTGGTCACAGTACCCTGGTCACAGTACCCTGGTCACAGTACCCTGGTCCCAGTACCCTGGTCACAGTACCCTGGTCACAGTACCCTGGTCACAGTACCCTGGTCACAGTACCCTGGTCACAGTACCCTGGTCACAGTACCCTGGTCACAGTACCCTGGTCCCAGTACCCTGGTCACAGTACCCTGGTCACAGTACCCTGGTCACAGTACCCTGGTCCCAGTACCCTGGTCACAGTACCCTGGTCACAGTACCCTGGTCACAGTACCCTGGTCCCAGTACCCTGGTCACAGTACCCTGGTCACAGTACCCTGGCCACAGTACCCTGGTCCCAGTACCCTGGTCACAGTACCCTGGTCACAGTCCCTGGTCACAGTACCCTGGTCACAGTACCCTGGTCACAGTACCCTGGTCACAGTACCCTGGTCACAGTACCCTGGTCACAGTACATCATGTGGCTTCATGAGGTATGTGGCGGGTGTTATGTGGTGTCATGACTTGTGATAGAGCATTTGGCTTTTTACATGGATTATTTTACATGGATTATGTAACTATTTACATGGATTATGTAACTATTTACATGGAATATGTAACTATTTACATGTAATATGTAACTATTTACATGTAATATGTAAGTATTTACATTGATTATGTAACTATTTACATGTAATATGTAAGTATTTACATTGATTATGTAACTATTTACATGGAATATGTAACTATTTACATGGAATATGTAAGTATTTACATTGATTATGTAACTATTTACATGGAATATGTAAGTATTTACATGGATTATGTAACTATTTACATGGATTATGTAACTATTTACATGGAGTATGTAACTATTTACAAGGAGTATGTAACTATTTACATGGAGTATGTAACAATATATATAATTTGGCAAGTGTTTGTTTACTCACCTAACTTGTGCTTGCGGGGGTTGAGCTCTGGCTCTTTGGTCCCGCCTCTCAACTGTCAATCAACTGGTGTACAGATTCCTGAGCCTACTGGGCTCTATCATATCTACATTTAAAACTGTGTATGGAGTCAGCCTCCACCACATCACTTCCTAGTGCATTCCATCCGTTAACTACTCTGACACTGAAAAAGTTCCTTCTAACGTCTCTGTCGGTACTCAGTTTCCACCTGTGTCCCCTTGTTCGCGTACCACAAGTGTTGAATAGTTTATCCATGTTTACCCGGTCGATTCCCCTGAGGATTTTGTAGGTTGTGATCATGTCTCCCCTTACTCTTCTGTCTTCCAGTGTCGTAAGGTGCATTTCTCGCAACCTTTCCTCGTAACTCATGCCTCTTAGTTCTGGGACTAGTCTAGTGGCATACCTTTGGACTTTTTCCAGCTTCGTCTTCCGCTTGACAAGGTACGGGCTCCATGCTGGTGTGTGTGTGTGTGTGTGTGTGTGTGTGTGTGTGTGTGTGTGTGTGTGTGTGTGTGTGTGTGTGTGTGTAGGTGGCATGTCTTAGCATAATTTACAATGAAAACGCGAAAGACATTTCTTAAGTAACAAAACTGACTGCGGTGAATACATCTTCCAACACTTTGGACATGTAAACAATCATATAAGAAGAATATATGCCAAGTAATAGTCAAAAAGCTAAATTAGTAGACGAAAGCATTAAAGAAATTTGCATAACTTGTTTTAAGAGAAATGGAACATTAATCGAATGGAAAAATATGCAAACATTTTGGTATTGGTTGATAATGACCATTGTAGAGACTGTGTCCTTGGCTGTGTCTACACCTGGTCCTGTGTCTGCTTCATTGTTTCTTTACCACACACCTGCTCCTGTGTCTGCTTCATTGTTTCTTTACCACACACCTGCTCCTGTGTCTGCTTCATTGTTTCTTTACCACACACCTGCTACTGTGTCTGCTTCATTGTTTTTTTACCACACACCTGCTACTGTGTCTGCTTCATTGTTTCTTTACCACACACCTGCTACTGTGTCTGCTTCATTGTTTCTTTACCACACACCTGGTACTGTGTCTGCTTCATTTTTTCTTTACCACACACCTGCTACTGTGACTGCTTCATTGTTTCTTTACCACACACCTGGTACTGTGTCTGCTTCAATGTTTCTTCACCACACACCTGGTACTGTGACTGCTGCATTGTTTCTTCACCACACACCTGGTACTGTGACTGCTGCATTGTTAATTTGCCACACACCGGGTACTGTGTCTGCTTCATTGTTTTGTTTACCACACACCTGCTACTGTGTCTGCTTCATTGTTTTGTTTACCACACACCTGTTACTGTGACTGCTGCATTGTTTCTTTACCACACACCTGCTACTGTGACTGCTTCATTGTTTCTTTACCACACAACTAGTACTGTGTCTGCTGTATCGTTTCTTTACCACACACCTGTTACTGTGACTGCTGCATTGTTTCTTTACCACACACCTGCTACTGTGACTGCTGCATTGTTTCTTTACCACACACCTGTTACTGTGACTGCTGCATTGTTTCTTTACCACACACCTGCTACTGTGACTGCTGCATTGTTTCTTTACCACACACCTGCTACTGTGTCTGCTTCATTGCTTCTTCACCAAGATACAAGGTATCATCTGGGAGAGGAAATTCTTCAGGAGTCAGAGAAGGAAAAAGACTTGGGGGTTGATATCACGCCAGACCTGTCTCCTGCAGCACATATCAAGAGGATAACATCAGCGGCATATGCCAGGCTGGCCAACATACGAACGGCATTCAGAAATTTGTGTAAAGAATCATTCAGAACTTTGTATACCACATATGTCAGGCCAATCCTGGAGTATGCAGCCCCAGCATGGAGTCCATATCTAGTCAAGGATAAGACTAAACTGGAAAAGGTTCAAAGGTTTGCCACCAGACTAGTACCCGAGCTGAGGGGTATGAGCTACGAGGAGAGACTACGGGAATTAAACCTCACTTCGCTGGAAGACAGAAGAGTTAGGGGGGACATGATCACCACATTCAAGATTCTGAAGGGGATTGATAGGGTAGATAAAGACAGTCTATTTAACACAAGGGGAACACGCACAAGGGGACACAGGTGGAAACTGAGTGCCCAAATGAGCCACAGAGATATTAGAAAGAACTTTTTTAGTGTCAGAGTGGTTGACAAATGGAATGCATTAGGCAGTGATGTGGTGGAGGCTGACTCCATACACAGTTTCAAGTGTAGATATGACAGAGCCCGATAGGCTCAGGAATCTGTACACCTGTTGATTGACGGTTGAGAGGCGGGACCAAAGAGCCAGAGCTCAACCCCCGCAAACACAACTAGGTGAGTACACCTGCTACTGTGTGTGCTTCAGTGTTTCTTTACCACACACCTGCTACTGTGTCTGCTTCAGTGTTTCTTTAAAACACACCTGCTATTGTGACTGCTTCAGTGTTTCTTTAAAACACACCTGCTACTGTGACTGCTTCATTGTTTCTTTACCACACACCTGCTACTGTGTCTGCTTCATTGTTTCTTTACCACACACCTGCTACTGTGACTGCTTCATTGTTTCTTTACCACACACCTGCTACTGTGTCTGCTTCATTGTTTCTTTACCACACACCTGCTACTGTGTCTGCTTCAGTGTTTCTTTAAAACACACCTGCTACTGTGACTGCTTCAGTGTTTCTTTAAAACACACCTGCTACTGTGACTGCTTCATTGTTTCTTTACCACACACCTGCTACTGTGTCTGCTTCATTGTTTCTTTACCACACACCTGCTACTGTGACTGCTTCATTGTTTCTTTACCACACACCTGCTACTGTGACTGCTGCATTGTTTCTTTACCACACACCTGCTACTGTGACTGCTTCATTGTTTCTTTACCACACACCTGCTACTGTGACTGCTGCATTGTTTCTTCACCACACACCTGCTACTGTGACTGCTGCATTGTTTCTTCACCACACACCTGCTACTGTGACTGCTGCATTGTTTCTTCACCACACACCTGCTACTGTGACTGCTGCATTGTTTCTTCACCACACACCTGCTACTGTGACTGCTGCATTGTTTCTTCACCACACACCTGCTACTGTGTCTGCTTCATTGTTTCTTCACCACACACCTGCTACTGTGTCTGCTGCATTGTTTCTTCACCACACACCTGCTACTGTGACTGCTTCATTGTTTCTTCACCACACACCTGCTACTGTGACTGCTTCATTGTTTCTTCACCACACACCTGCTACTGTGACTGCTTCATTGTTTCTTCACCACACACCTGCTACTGTGACTGCTGCATTGTTTCTTCACCACACACCTGCTACTGTGACTGCTTCATTGTTTCTTCACCACACACCTGCTACTGTGACTGTAACTTCCATATTTTCATTTTACATCACCCTGCATTTCTTTTATTTTTGTACTTTAAAAGTACAGCAGCGTTGTTTCCTAATTCGTTATGCGTTGCTTCAGTTAATGATCTCTGTAATTAGTGGTGTTACTTTGTAATGTCTTAAGAGGGAGTTATTGGGCTGCATTATTCACTGCTTTCTCTGCTTGCTTTTGTAATGATTGTGTAAAGACAGTTATTTAAAATCAATTAAATTTTCATATGGAAAAATATATTGCATGAAATACAAATAAATAATATAGATTTTGTTCTTATATTGAAACTAACAGAAAATGGGGCAATGAAAACAAATCTGAAAATACTGATAGCCAATATATATATATATATATATATATATATATATATATATATATATATATATATATATATATATATATATATATATATAACGTCGTATTTATATAACAATTCCGTGAATTGTTATATAGCTTGGATGTGGTAGTGATGATACCTGGTTGATACCTGGTTGATACCTGGTTGATGGGGTTCTGGGAGTTGTTCTACTCCCCATGCCCGGCCCGAGGCCAGGCTTGACTTGTGAGAGTTTGATCCACCAGGCTGTTGCTTGGAAGCTCCATACTTTCAGAAATTTGTGGCCATTTCTCCCATTTTTCCCTTATTAATACAAGAACAGAAAGAGGAAATTATTTTGCGTTTTAGGTAATGAACTATATCATTAAAATCTAATGATTAGTTTTTAAATAACTTTCACTGCTCTTTGGACATAAGAGATTTTGAACTCAATACTAAATTATTATTTATATAAATAATTTTCATGTGTTTATGTGATATTATTAGTTTGAGTGTATTGAAGTGTTGTTAACTCTTGGAGTGCATACACCGAGAAGTATACCTTGCTTCTCGGTGTATGTATACTCAGTTTACTGAAGTATTCTTGGTGGTGAGGGCTTGTGGTGGCCTTAATCACCCTCCAGAGGTTGTTAGGCCTTAAACACACAAACAAAATATTATAAAGTAATCACAAACTTTCAATCAAAAAAAGTGTACGACCTATATATTGTAGAGTGATAATACTGTGTTATGTTGACTGGTTTGGATCTCTAACTATAGGGTTTGATGCTTTGTGTATGTGGCTTGTTTGTGTATGTGGTGTGTTTGTGTATGTGGCGTGTTTGTGTATGTGGCTTGTTTGTGTATGTGGCGTGTTTGTGTATGTGGCGTGTTTGTGTATGTGGCTTGTTTGTGTATGTGGTGTGTTTGTGTATGTGGCGTGTTTGTGTATGTGGCTTGTTTGTGTATGTGGCGTGTTTGTGTATGTGGCGTGTTTGTGTATGTGGCTTGTTTGTGTATGTGGTGTGTTTGTGTATGTGGCGTGTTTGTGTATGTGGCTTGTTTGTGTATGTGGCGTGTTTGTGTATGTGGCTTGTTTGTGTATGTGGTGTGTTTGTGTATGTGGCGTGTTTGTGTATGTGGCGTGTTTGTGTATGTGGCTTGTTTGTGTATGTGGCGTGTTTGTGTATGTGGCGTGTTTGTGTATGTGGCTTGTTTGTGTATGTGGCGTGTTTGTGTATGTGGCGTGTTTGTGTATGTGGCGTGTTTGTGTATGTGGCGTGTTTGTGTATGTGGCGTGTTTGTGTATGTGGCGTGTTTGTGTGTGTGGCGTGTTTGTGTATGTGGCGTGTTTGTGTGTGTGGCGTGTTTGTGTATGTGGCGTGTTTGTGTGTGTGGCGTGTTTGTGTGTGTGGCGTGTTTGTGTATGTGGCGTGTTTGTGTATGTGGCGTGTTTGTGTATGTGGCGTGTTTGTGTATGTGGCGTGTTTGTGTATGTGGCGTGTTTGTGTATGTGGCGTGTTTGTGTGGTGTGTTTGTGTATGTGGCGTGTTTGTGTGGTGTGTTTGTGTATGTGGCGTGTTTGTGTATGTGGTGTGTTTGTGTATGTGGCGTGTTTGTGTATGTGGCGTGTTTGTGTATGTGGTGTGTTTGTGTGGTGTGTTTGTGTATGTGGCGTGTTTGTGTATGTGGTGTGTTTGTGTATGTGGTGTGTTTGTGTATGTGGCGTGTTTGTGTATGTGGCGTGTTTGTGTATGTGGCGTGTTTGTGTGTGTGGCGTGTTTGTGTATGTGGTGTGTTTGTGTATGTGGCGTGTTTGTGTATGTGGCGTGTTTGTGTATGTGGCGTGTTTGTGTGGTGTGTTTGTGTATGTGGTGTGTTTGTGTATGTGGTGTGTTTGTGTATGTGGCGTGTTTGTGTATGTGGCGTGTTTGTGTATGTGGCGTGTTTGTGTGTGTGGCGTGTTTGTGTTTGTGGTGTGTTTGTGTATGTGGCGTGTTTGTGTATGTGGCGTGTTTGTGTGTGTGGTGTGTTTGTGTATGTGGTGTGTTTGTGTATGTGGCGTGTTTGTGTATGTGGCGTGTTTGTGTATGTGGCGTGTTTGTGTATGTGGCGTGTTTGTGTATGTGGCGTGTTTGTGTATGTGGCGTGTTTGTGTATGTGGCGTGTTTGTGTATGTGGCGTGTTTGTGTATGTGGCGTGTTTGTGTATGTGTCGTGTTTGTGTATGTGGCGTGTTTGTGTATGTGGCGTGTTTGTGTATGTGGCGTGTTTGTGTATGTGGCGTGTTTGTGTGTGTGGCGTGTTTGTGTATGTGGTGTGTTTGTGTGTGTGGCGTGTTTGTGTATGTGGCGTGTTTGTGTGTGTGGCGTGTGTGTGTATGTGGCGTGTTTGTGTATGTGGCGTGTTTGTGTATGTGGTGTGTTTGTGTATGTGGCGTGTTTGTGTATGTGGCGTGTTTGTGTATGTGGCGTGTTTGTGTATGTGGCGTGTTTGTGTGTGTGGCGTGTTTGTGTATGTGGCGTGTTTGTGTGGTGTGTTTGTGTATGTGGCGTGTTTGTGTATGTGGTGTGTTTGTGTATGTGGCGTGTTTGTGTATGTGGCGTGTTTGTGTATGTGGCGTGTTTGTGTATGTGGCGTGTTTGTGTATGTGGTGTGTTTGTGTATGTGGCGTGTTTGTGTATGTGGGGTGTTTGTGTATGTGGCGTGTTTGTGTATGTGGCGTGTTTGTGTATGTGGCGTGTTTGTGTATGTGGCGTGTTTGTGTGTGTGGTGTGTTTGTGTATGTGGCGTGTTTGTGTATGTGGCGTGTTTGTGTATGTGGCGTGTTTGTGTGGTGTGTTTGTGTATGTGGTGTGTTTGTGTATGTGGTGTGTTTGTGTATGTGGCGTGTTTGTGTATGTGGCGTGTTTGTGTATGTGGCGTGTTTGTGTGTGTGGCGTGTTTGTGTGTGTGGTGTGTTTGTGTATGTGGTGTGTTTGTGTATGTGGCGTGTTTGTGTGTGTGGTGTGTTTGTGTTTGTGGTGTGTTTGTGTATGTGGTGTGTTTGTGTATGTGGCGTGTTTGTGTATGTGGCGTGTTTGTGTGTGTGGTGTGTTTGTGTATGTGGTGTGTTTGTGTATGTGGCGTGTTTGTGTATGTGGCGTGTTTGTGTATGTGGCGTGTTTGTGTATGTGGCGTGTTTGTGTATGTGGCGTGTTTGTGTATGTGGCGTGTTTGTGTATGTGGCGTGTTTGTGTATGTGTCGTGTTTGTGTATGTGGCGTGTTTGTGTATGTGGCGTGTTTGTGTATGTGGCGTGTTTGTGTATGTGTCGTGTTTGTGTATGTGGCGTGTTTGTGTATGTGGCGTGTTTGTGTATGTGGCGTGTTTGTGTATGTGTCGTGTTTGTGTATGTGGCGTGTTTGTGTATGTGGCGTGTTTGTGTATGTGGCTTGTTTGTGTGTGTGGTGTGTTTGTGTATGTGGCGTGTTTGTGTATGTGTCGTGTTTGTGTATGTGGCGTGTTTGTGTATGTGGCGTGTTTGTGTGTGTGGCGTGTTTCTGTATGTGGTGTGTTTGTGTATGTGGCGTGTTTGAGTATGTGGCGTGTTTGTGTGACTTGTTTGTGTATATTGTGTATAGGGAGCCGGTCGGCCGAGCGGACAGCACGCTGGACTATGATCCTGTGGTCCTGGGTTCGATCCCAGGCGCCGGCGAGAAACAATGGGCAGATTTTCTTTTACCCTATGCCCCTGTTACCTAGCAGTAAAATAGGTACCTGGGTGTTAGTCAGCTGTCATGGGCTGCTTCCTGGGGGTGGAGGCCTGGTCGAGGACCGGGCCGCGGGGACACTAAAAAGCCCCGAAATCATCTCAAGATAACCTCAAGATGGCGTGTTTGTGTGACTTGTTTGTGCATGTGGCATGTTTGTGTGACTTGGTTGCATATGTGGCGTGTTTGCGTATGTGGTATGTTGCTTTGAGTATATCCTTTGCCAATATGAGTTTATACTTGTCACGAAGTATATCACCATTGTCACTACTGTATGCAAACCATCCAACACAGTAGTTGGTTCTATCATTCCAGCATGACAAGAGGTCGGGTCTATACATGTCAATCTCCCAGCTTGTCTGTCTCAGCCTGTCAATCAAATCCAGGACGTGACTCCTCAGTATGTTGAATATTAATTATAAAACGTGATATCTTTTAGGTGTCATCTGGTTATGTATAGATGATCAGTGGTGCGATGGTCGTGGTACTGTGTATGTTTAGGGGCGATCCTGAACTTCGTGGGTTCGAATCCTGGCCGGGTCATTTAGAATTTCTTAATATATTTATTGGTATGTATATGTATATATATATATATATATATATATATATATATATATATATATATATATATATATATATATATATAAATATATATATATATATATATATATATATATATATATATATATATATAAATATATATATATATATATATATATATATATATATATATATATATATATATATATATATATATATATAATATTGGTATATATTACATACATAATGTGTGAGCATTAGGTTTGAAGGAAGAAATCAACTAGAGTGGATGGAAAGGGAAGGGAAGGGAGAGGGAGGGGAGAGGGGAAGATGCGTTGGAATGGAAACAGAGGAGGAAGGGACAGGGGAAAATTGGGTGAAGGGGCAGCATGGGGGAAGACCAGGAAAGAAAAAGGTGAAGAGGGAGAGAGGATTGGAAGGAAATTTGAATTAGAAACGAAGTTTACTGAATAATAATGAAAGGAGTCTGTTGTGTCTCCCACAGTGTCTGGTGTGTGTCTCCCACAGTGTCTGGTGTGTCTCCCACAGTGTCTGGTGTGTGTTTCCCACAGTGTCTGGTGTGTGTCTCCCACAGTGTCTGGTGTGTCTCCCACAGTGTCTGGTGTGTCTCCCACAGTGTCTGGTGTGTCTCCCAGTGCCTGGTGTGTCTCCCACAGTGTCTGGTGTGTCTCCCACAGTGCCTGGTGTGTCTCCCACAGTGTCTGGTGTGTCTCCCACAGTGTCTGGTGTGTCTCCCACAGTGCCTGGTGTGTCTCCCACAGTGTCTGGTGTGTGTCTCCCACAGTGTCTGGTGTGTCTCCCACAGTGTCTGGTGTGTCTCCCACAGTGTCTGGTGTGTGTCTCCCACAGTGCCTGGTGTGTGTCTCCCACAGTGTCTGGTGTGTCTCCCACAGTGTCTGGTGTGTGTCTCCCACAGTGCCTGGTGTGTGTCTCCCACAGTGTCTGGTGTGTGTCTCCCACAGTGTCTGGTGTGTGTCTCCCACAGTGCCTGGTGTGTGTCCCACAGTGTCTGGTGTGTGTCTCCCACAGTGCCTGGTGTGTGTCTCCCACAGTGTCTGGTGTGTCTCCCACAGTGCCTGGTGTGTGTCTCCCACAGTGTCTGGTGTGTCTCCCACAGTGTCTGGTGTGTCTCCCACAGTGCCTGGTGTGTCTCCCACAGTGTCTGGTGTGTCTCCCACAGTGTCTGGTGTGTCTCCCACAGTGTCTGGTGTGTCTCCCACAGTGTCTGGTGTGTCTCCCACAGTGTCTGGTGTGTCTCCCACAGTGTCTGGTGTGTGTGTCTCCCACAGTGTCTGGTGTGTGTCTCCCACAGTGTCTGGTGTGTGTGTCTCCCACAGTGTCTGGTGTGTGTCTCCCACAGTGTCTGGTGTGTCTCCCACAGTGTCTGGAGCTGTCTCCCACAGTGTCTGGTGTGTGTGTCTCCCACAGTGTCTGGAGCTGTCTCCCACAGTGTTTGGTGTGTCTCCCACAGTGTTTGATGTCTACCTCTTTTTCTCTCAGTTTCTCCTCTTGTTCCTCAGCTCCTCACTGGAGCTGGCCTGAGCCCCCCCCCCATGTCATCTACCTGGTAATGGACACGTATATTACACGGAGCCTGACACGCCAACCTCTTCCCCAGGACACGGGGACACGCCCGGCACTTGTCAACACGGCGACCCACGCTAACGACCCCATCACCTCATTGTCCTGGGACACGCACGGGGCTTATATTTATATTTGAGTTCATGCGATATAGCGAGTGGATATTTAAGACGTAAATATGTCAACACAAAAATAGAACATAAAACAGTGAGTATAAACTGGGTAGGTTTACATTCTTGTAAGACCTGGGTAAATACTGGTTTTGAGATAGGGTGACCCGCCAAACACACGACGGAACTACGATGTTGTTACAACGTTGTGTGTGTGTGTATGCTGGGGATTGAGTGATGGAAGAAATGACCAGGTTACATAGTAAGACAGGGGATCACATGATTAATGAACAAATCCACAAGGGCCGTGACGAGGATTCGAACCTGCGTCCGGGAGCATCCCAGACACAGCCTTAATCGACTGAGCTACGACAGGGTAAAAAGAGTCCAAAAGAGTCCAGGATCCAGTAAGTTCAGTAGAACTTCGGTTTCAACTCTTTTACCCTGTCGTAGCTCAGTCGATTAAGGCTGTGTCTGGGATGCTCCCGGACACAGGTTCGAATCCTCGTCACCGCCCTTGTGGATTTGTTCATTTGATGCATCACGTTAGTGTGATCTCTGTGTGTACTGATCACATGATTGTTTCAAGCGCAGGTTAGGCATATGAATCAGCTTAGCTGACTATAAATAGGAATGGAATGGAACTATCAGGGAGAAAGCGCCAAGCCATTAGGACTATATAGCACTGGGAAGGGGGTCAGGATAAGGATTTGGGATGGGACCTTACCTTGAGGTTACCTTGAGGTGCTTCCGGGGCTTAGCGTCCCCGCGGCCCGGTCGTCGACCAGGCCTCCTGGTTGCTGGACTGATCAACCAGGCTGTTGGACGCGGCTGCTCGCAGCCTGACATATGAGTCACAGCCTGGTTGATCAGGTATCCTTTGGAGGTGCTTATCCAGTTCTCTCTTGAACACTGTGAGGGGTCGGCCAGTTATGCCCCTTATGTGTAGTGGAAGCGTGTTGAACAGTCTCGGGCCTCTGATGTTGATAGAGTTCTCTCTCAGAGTACCAGTTGCACCTCTGTTTTTCAACGGGGGTATTCTGCACATCCTGCCATGTCTTCTGGTCTCATGTGATGTTATTTCTGTGTGCAGGTTTGGGACCAGCCCCTCTAATATTTTCCACGTGTAAATTATTATGTACCTCTCCCGCCTGCGCTCAAGGGAGTACAGTTTTAGGCTCTTTAGTCGGTCCCAATAGTTTAGATGTTTTACTGAGTGGATTCTAGCAGTAAAGAATCTCTGCACGCTCTCCAGGTCAGCAATTTCTCCAGCTTTGAAAGGTGCTGTCATTGTGCAGCAGTACTCCACTCTAGAGAGCACAAGCGTTTTGAAAAGTATCATCATCGGTATAGCATCTCTAGTGTGAAAAGTTCTTGTTATCCAACCTGTCATTTTTCTTGCAGTTGTGACGGCTACTTTATTGTGTTCTTTAAAGGTAAGGTCTTCCGACATGAGTACACCCAGATCCTTTACATTGCCTTTTCGTTCTATGTTATGATTTGCCTGAGTTTTGTACGCGGTTTCCGTTTTTATATTTTCATTTTTTCCATACCGCATGAGTTGGAACTTATCTTCGTTAAACACCATATTATTTTCTGTAGCCCATAGAAAGACCTGATCTACATCTGACTGGAGGTTCGCCGTGTCCTCTATGTTGCCGACTCTCATGAAGATCCTAGTGTCATCTACAAAGGATGATACAGTACTATAGGTTGTGTTCTTGTCTATGTCCGATATGAGGATGAGAAAAAGTACTGGAGCAAGCTCAGTACCCTGGGGGGACTGAGCTCTTCACGGTTGATGGGCTGGATTTTATTTTGTTGACTATTACACATTGGGTTCTGTTGGTCAGGAAATTGTAGATCCATCTGCCTATTTTTCCGGTAATTCCTTTTGAACGCATTTTATGTGCAATAACACCATGGTCACATTTATCAAAAGCTTTTGCGAAATCTGTGTAAATTACATCAGCGTTTTGTTTGTCTTCCATAGCATCTAATGCCATATCATAGTGGTCCAGCAACTGCGACAGGCAAGAGCGCCCTGTTCTGAAACCATGTTGTCCGGGGTTATGGAGATGCTGTGATTCCATGTATTTTGTGATCTTACTTCTTAGCACTCTCTCAAAAATTTTTATGATGTGCGATGTTAGTGCTATCGGTCTGTAATTTTTTGCCTCTGCCTTATTTCCTCCTTTATGAAGTGGTGCTATCTCTGCTGTTTTTAGTATATCAGGAATAACGCCAGTATCTAGGCTTTGTCTCCACAGAATGTGGAGGGCCTGCGATAGTGGTTTTTTACAGTTCTTTATGAATATGGAGTTCCAAGAATCCGGGCCTGGTGCAGAGTGCATAGGCATACTGTTTATGGCTTCTTCAAAATCCAGTGGGGATAGGGTGACGTCTGATATATGATTTGATGTTGGTATCGTATCCATGAAAAATTCATTTGGGTTATCAATCTTTAGTGTGTTTAATGGCTCGCTGAAAACAGAGTCGTACTGCTTCCTCAGTAGCTCGCTCATTTCTTTGTTGTCATCGGTGAAAGTTCCATCTCCCTTTCGCAGGGGCCCGATACTAGATGTGGTTTTTGATCTTGATTTTGCATAGGAGAAAAAATATTTCGGATTTCTTTCTATTTCACTGATGGCCTTTTGCTCTCTTTGCCTCTCCTGGGTTTTGTATGATTCTTGTAGCTTCCGTTCAATTGTTTCTATTTCTCTACCTAACCTTCTTCGCCGTTCTTGAGATAGGGTGCGACTCTCAAGTTGAAGACAGGGGAAAGGAATGGTGCCCAACCACTTGGCCGGTCGGGGATTGAACGCCGACCTGAGGGAAGCGAGACCGTCGCTCTACCGTCCAGCTCAAGTGCTTGAATGAGCTGCCTCGTATTTGCTAATAGGCCTACTGCACTATATCTATTTGTATATAAAAGATAATATCTGTGCGTCAGTTTTTCTGTTTAATTAAGGTTGGAGGTCACTGGCTTAGGCCTAGTCTTGCCCAACTTTTCAACATGATACATGAGTGGCACGGGAGTGTCATAGGCGGTGTCAGCCCCAGTACTTCCTTTTAAGAAATACAGCGTCTTATTTTTTTCATGAAATCAGGGAATTGTTTTCCGTAGAGTGTTTAGTTTTTAGTTTTTTTCCTGTTCGTATCATTACTTTTTTTTTGTGGGAGATCAACCAGGCTGTGACTCATACGTCAGGCTGCGAGCAGCCGCGTCCAACAGCCTGGTAGATCAGTCCGGCAACCAGGAGGCCTGGTCGACGACCCGGCCGCGGGGACGCTAAGCCCCGGAAGCACCTCAAGGTAACCTCAAGGTAACCTCAAGGTAAGGAGAGAGTACGGCTGGGAGAAAAGGTGAGTCAAGGGGCGGGATGATGGAGGACGGGGAGGGAGAGAGGGGGAAAAGATGGAATGAATGGAGAAAAGGAAAAAGTGACAAAGGGGGGGGGGGGGGGAAGGGAAGAAAGACAGGAGAGGAGAGGAAAGAGAGGAGAGGGGGATGTTGGGGGGAAAAGGTGCAGAGGGTGGGAATGGGGGGGGAGGAGAGGAAAAGGGAGAAGGGACGAGAGGTGAGAGTGGATTGGGAGAGGGGAAAGGTGAAGAGAGACCTGGGAGCAGCCGGGTATCCCTAGTGTGTGTGTGTACTCACCTAATTGTATTCACCTAATTGTGCTTGCGGGGGTTGAGCTTTGGCTCTTTGGTCCCGCCTCTCAACTGTCAATCAACAAAGTGTGTGTGTGTGTGTGTGTGTGTGTGTGTGTGTGTGTGTGTGTGTGTGTGTGTGTGTGTGTGTGTGTGTGTGTGTGTGTGTGTGTGTGTGTGTGTGTGTGTGTGTGTGTGTGTGTGTGTGTGTGTGTGTGTGTGTGTGTGTGTGTGTGTGTGTGTGTGTGTGTGTGTGTGTGTGTGTGTGTGTGTGTGTGTATGCTGTATGTATGTATGCATATACAGTATGTATGTATGCATATATATGTTGTACTTAGTAGCCAGAATGCACTTCTCGGCCAACTGTGCAAGAAACTATTTGCCTAATAAGAAGAGTTTTCCTGAAGTTATATATTTTCTATTTTTTTCTTTTTAAATGATAAAGCTTTCCATTACATTACATATGACTTTATTTTTTGTAATTTGAGTTAAAACTAACGTAGAAATATGACCAAACCAACTTAACCTAACCTATCTTAACCTAACCTAACCTAACCTAACCTAACCTAACCTATCTTAACCTATCTTAACCTAACCTAACCTAACCTAACCTAACCTAACCTAACCTAACCTAACCTATCTTAACCTAACCTAACCTAACCTAACCTAACCTAACCTAACCTATCTTAACCTAACCTAACCTAACCTAACCTATCTTAACCTAACCTAACCTAACCTATCTTAACCTAACCTAACCTAACCTATCTTAACCTAACCTATCTTAACCTAACCTAACCTAACCTAACCTAACCTAACCTAACCTAACCTAACCTATCTTAACCTAACCTAACCTAACCTAACCTATCTTAACCTAACCTAACCTAACCTATCTTAACCTAACCTAACCTAACCTATCTTAACCTAACCTAACCTAACCTAACCTATCTTAACCTAACCTAACCTAACCTATCTTAACCTAACCTAACCTAACCTAACCTAACCTAACCTAACCTATCTTAACCTAACCTAACCTAACCTATCTTAACCTAACCTAACCTAACCTAACCTAACCTAACCTATCTTAACCTAACCTAACCTAACCTATCTTAACCTAACCTAACCTAACCTAACCTAACCTAACCTAACCTATCTTAACCTAACCTAACCTAACCTAACCTAACCTAACCTATCTTAACCTAACCTAACCTAACCTAACCTAACCTAACCTATCTTAACCTAACCTAACCTAACCTATCTTAACCTAACCTAACCTAACCTAACCTAACCTAACCTAACCTATCTTAACCTAACCTAACCTAACCTAACCTAACCTAACCTAACCTATCTTAACCTAACCTAACCTAACCTAACCTAACCTATCTTAACCTAACCTAACCTAACCTAACCTAACCTAACCTAACCTATCTTAACCTAACCTAACCTAACCTAACCTAACCTAACCTAACCTAACCTAACCTAAACTAACATAACATAACTAGGTCAGTAAATCATGTTCTTAATATAATATAACAATATTATAAATTCAAATAAACCCATTGGAAGCAATTTTTTCAAAATACTGAAAGTCACTGTGGCTATTAGGCAACTCAGGCCTTGCATATTAGGCCGAGTAATCCGTTCTGATAAAGGGAGATGACGAAAACCAATGGGCAGAGTTTCTGTCACCCTCTGGAGCCGGTCGGCCGAGCGGACAGCACACTGGACTTGTGATCCTGTGGTCCTGGGTTCGATCCCAGGCACCGGCGAGAAACAATGGGCAAAATTTCTTTCACCCTATGCCCCTGTTACCTAGCAGTAAAATAGGTACCTGGGTGTTAGTCAGCTGTCACGGACTGCTTCCTGGGGGTGGAGGCCTGGTCGAGGACCGGGCCGCGGGGACACTAAAGCCCCGAAATCATCTCAAGATAACCTCAAGATAACCCTGATGCCTCTGTTCACTTAGCAGTAAATGGGTATCTGAGCGTTAGACAGCTGCTACGGATCGAAGTTGTAACTGTTAGGACGTTATATAAGGGTCCAGGACGGACTGAAAGGTCGACATTTCCGTTTCCTGTCACATGTGTGGGTCGGGTTACCTGTTACCTCACCGTTATTGTGAGGTGTTCTGTGTACACTCACCTGATCAACAGAGAACACAGCCCCTCGCAACGGGATATTCCTGTCTCCGTTACTATTTGTGAACTATAGCGGGCTAAACTTAACTGGCTCTAGCCACAATAGTCTGGACCATTGTTCATAAGATGCAAGCAGCTGTGGTGCATGCAGCTGTGGTGCAGCAGCTGTGGTGCATGCAGCTGTGGTGCAGCAGCTGTGGTGCAGCAGCTGTGGTGCATGCAGCTGTGGTGCAGTAGCTGTGGTGCATGCAGCTGTGGTGCAGCAGCTGTGGTGCAGCAGCTGTGGTGCATGCAGCTGTGGTGCAGTAGCTGTGGTGCATGCAGCTGTGGTGCAGCAGCTGTGGTGCATGCAGCTGTGGTGCAGTAGCTGTGGTGCAGCAGCTATGGTGCAGCAGCTGTGGTGCAGCAGCTGTGGAGTACCGCAGCTGTGGTACAGCAGCTGTAGTGCAGCAGCTGTGGAGTACCGCAGCTGTGGTGCAGCAGCTGTGGTGCAGTAGCTGTGGTGCAGCAGCTATGGTGCAGCAGCTGTGGTGCAGCAGCTGTGGAGTACCGCAGCTGTGGTACAGCAGCTGTGGTGCAGCAGCTGTGGAGTACCGCAGCTGTGGTGCAGCAGCTGTGGTGCAGCAGCTGTGGTGCAGCAGCTGTGGTGCATGCAGCTGTGGTGCATGCAGCTGTGGTGCAGCAGCTGTGGTGCAGCAGCTGTGGTGCAGCAGGTGTGGTGCAGCAGCTGTGGTGCAGCAGCTGTGGTACAGCAGCTGTGGTGCAGCAGCTGTGGTGCAGCAGCTGTGGTGCAGCAGCTGTGGTACAGCAGCTGTGGTGCAGCAGCTGTGGTGCAGCAGCTGTGGTGCAGCAGCTATGGTGCAGCAGCTGTGGTGCAGCAGCTGCGGTACAAGCAGCTGTGGTGCAGCAGCTGTGGTGCAGCAGCTATGGTGCAGCAGCTGTGGTGCAGCAGCTGTGGTGCAGCAGCTGTGGTGCAGCAGCTGTGGTGCAGCAGCTGTGGTGCAGCAGCTGCGGTACAAGCAGCTGTGGTGCAGCAGCTATGGTGCAGCAGCTATGGTGCAGCAGCTATGGTGCAGCAGCTATGGTGCAGCAGCTGTGGTGCAGCAGCTGTGGTGCAGCAGCTGTGGTGCAGCAGCTGCGGTACAAGCAGCTGTGGTGCAGCAGCTATGGTGCAGCAGCTGTGGTGCAGCAGCTATGGTGCAGCAGCTATGGTGCAGCAGCTGTGGTGCAGCAGCTGTGGTGCAGCAGCTGTGGTGCAGCAGCTGTGGTGCAGCAGCTGTGGTGCAGCAGCTGCGGTACAAGCAGCTGTGGTGCAGCAGCTGCGGTACAAGCAGCTGTGGTGCAGCAGCTGCGGTACAAGCAGCTGTGGTGCAGCAGCTGCGGTACAAGCAGCTGTGGTGCAGCAGCTGCGGTACAAGCAGCTGTGGTGCAGCAGCTGCGGTACAAGCAGCTGTGGTGCAGCAGCTGTGGTGCAGCAGCTGTGGTGCAGCAGCTGTGGTGCAGCAGCTGTGGTACAGCAGCTGTGGAGTACAGCAGCTGTGGTGCAGCAGCTGTGGTACAAGCAGCTGTGGTGCAGCAGCTGTGGTACAGCAGCTGTGGTGCAGCAGCTGTGGTGCATGCAGCTGTGGTGCAGCAGCTGTGGTGCAGCAGCTGCGGTGCATGCAACTGTGGTGCAGCAGCTGCGGTACAGCAGCTGTGGAGTACAGCAGCTGTGGTGCAGCAGCTGTGGTACAAGCAGCTGTGGTGCAGCAGCTGTGGTGCAGCAGCTGTGGTGCAGCAGCTGTGGTGCAGCAGCTGCGGTGCATGCAGCTGTGGTGCAGCAGCTGCGGTACAGCAGCTGTGGAGTACAGCAGCTGTGGTGCAGCAGCTGTGGTACAAGCAGCTGTGGTGCAGCAGCTGTGGTGCAGCAGCTGCGGTACAAGCAGCTGTGGTGCAGCAGCTGCGGTACAAGCAGCTGTGGTGCAGCAGCTGCGGTACAAGCAGCTGTGGTGCAGCAGCTGTGGTGCAGCAGCTGCGGTACAAGCAGCTGTGGTGCAGCAGCTGCGGTACAAGCAGCTGTGGTGCAGCAGCTGTGGTGCAGCAGCTGCGGTACAAGCAGCTGCGGTACAAGCAGCTGTGGTGCAGCAGCTGTGGTGCAGCAGCTGCGGTACAAGCAGCTGTGGTGCAGCAGCTGCGGTACAAGCAGCTGTAATTCGTTGCCTCTCGAAGTGCTGACGATTCGAAATGAAATATAGTTGATGAAGTTATATTCCTCGGCGATAATCCTAATCCTACCTCTTTTTTTTATCCAAGCTGTTATTGTACTGATAAATGCTCTCAAGGGCCTGCGGGCCGCTCCAAGCAACAGCCTGATGGACCAAGCTCTCACAAGTCAAGCCTGGCCTCGGGACGGGCTTGGGGAGTAGAAGAACTCCCAGAACTAACTCCATGTTAGATGTGTGTGACTGGAGGCTCCATGTTAGAGGTGTGTGACTGGAGACTCCATGTTAGAGGAGTGTGTCTGGAGGCTCCATGTTAGAGTGTGACTGGAGACTCCATGTTAGAGTGTGACTGGAGGCTCCATGTTAGAGGTGTGTGACTGGAGACTCCATGTTAGAGGAGTGTGTCTGGAGGCTCCATGTTAGAGTGTGACTGGAGACTCCATGTTAGAGTGTGACTGGAGGCTCCATGTTAGAGGAGTGTGACTGGAGGCTCCATGTTAGAGGTGTGTGACTGGAGACTCCATGTTAGAGGAGTGTGACTGGAGGCTCCATGTTAGAGGTGTGTGACTGGAGGCTCCATGTTAGAATGTGACTGGACACTCCATGTTAGAGGAGTTTGTCTGGAGGCTCCATGTAAGAGGTGTGTGACTGGAGGCTCCATGTTAGAGTGTGACTGGAGACTCCTTGTTAGAGGTGTGTGACTGGAGGCTCCATGATAGAGGAGTGTGACTGGAGGCTCCATGTTAGAGGTGTGTGACTGGAGACTCCATGTGAGAGGAGTGTGACTGGAGGCTCCATGATAGAGGAGTGTGACTGGAGGCTCCATGTTAGAGTGTGACTGGAGACTCCATGTTAGAGGAGTGTGACTGGAGACTCCATGTTAGAGGAGTGTGACTGGAGACTCCACGTTAGAGGAGTGTGACTGGAGGCTCCATGTTAGAGGTGTGTGACTGGAGGCTCCATGTTAGAGGTGTGTGACTGGAGGCTCCATGTTAGAGGTGTGGGACTGGAGACTCCATGTTAGAGTGTGACTGGAGGCTCCATGTTAGAGGAGTGTGACTGGAGGCTCCATGTTAGAGGAGTGTGACTGGAGACTCCATGTTAGAGGAGTGTGACTGGAGGCTCCATGTTAGAGGTGTGTGACTGGAGGCTCCATGTTAGAGGTGTGTGACTGGAGGCTCCATGTTAGAGGAGTGTGACTGGAGGCTCCATGTTAGAGGTGTGTGACTGGAGGCTCCATGTTAGAGGAGTGTGACTGGAGGCTCCATGTTAGAGGTGTGTGACTGGAGGCTCCATGTTAGAGGAGTGTGACTGGAGTTCCACGCGTAAGTCGGTGTTTTGTTTGGCTCGTAGCTGTCAGCTAATTTAGATTTCCATGAAATTAGCAAATTCCAGTTAAGTTATTTATAATATCATTAATATTATTGTATTTTTCCGTTGTACATGTATTAAATTCGACATCTGGTTTTGTATTTGTTTAGAGTTTTGTGCTTATAATTAGCTCATTGATGGTAAGAGTGACAGTATCGGCGCTGACTCATGTAATCCAACCTACACATTTGAGATGGATGTGACGAGGCTTTGGTCCATCCTGAACCCCGTGTCAAGATGACTTGGTAAGGGTCCAGGGCGACTTGGTAAGGGTCCAGGACGACTTGGTAAGGGTCCAGGACGACTTGGTAAGGGTCCAGGACGACTTGGTAAGGGTCCAGGGCGACTTGGTAAGGGTCCAGGACGACTTGGTAAGGGTCCAGGACGACTTGGTAAGGGTCCAGGACGACTTGGTAAGGGTCCAAGGCGACTTGGTAAGGGGTCCAGGACGACTTGGTAAGGGTCCAGGACGACTTGGTAAGGGTCCAGGACGACTTGGTAAGGGTCCAGGACGACTTGGTAAGGGTCCAGGACGACTTGGTAAGGGTCCAGGGCGACTTGGTAAGGGTCCAGGACGACTTGGTAAGGGTCCAGGACGACTTGGTAAGGGTCCAGGACGACTTGGTAAGGGTCCAGGACGACTTGGTAAGGGTCCAGGGCGACTTGGTAAGGGTCCAGGACGACTTGGTAAGGGTCCAAGGCGACTTGGTAAGGGGTCCAGGACGACTTGGTAAGGGTCCAGGGCGACTTGGTAAGGGTCCAGGGCGACTTGGTAAGGGTCCAGGCGACTTGGTAAGGGTCCAGGACGACTTGGTAAGGGTCCAGGCGACTTGGTAAGGGTCCAGGGCGACTTGGTAAGGGTCCAGGACGACTTGGTAAGGGTCCAGGGCGACTTGGTAAGGGTCCAGGCGACTTGGTAAGGGTCCAGGACGACTTGGTAAGGGTCCAGGCGACTTGGTAAGGGTCCAGGGCGACTTGGTAAGGGTCCAAGGCGACTTGGTAAGGGTCCAGGGCGACTTGGTAAGGGTCCAAGGCGACTTGGTAAGGGTCCAGGGCGACTTGGTAAGGGTCCAGGCGACTTGGTAAGGGTCCAGGGCGACTTGGTAAGGGTCCAGGACGACTTGGTAAGGGTCCAGGGCGACTTGGTAAGGGTCCAGGACGACTTGGTAAGGGTCCAGGGCGACTTGGTAAGGGTCCAGGACGACTTGGTAAGGGTCCAGGACGGGAAACGTTACTTGCACTTCATATGTTTGGGTTGGTATATTAAATGCATCGCTACCTTATTTTCTTTACAAAAAAGAAAAAAATCCTGGCTGAAGAGTTTCCATTCTTCCCAATCTCCATTGTCCTCTGACTTTCCAGATCTCTTCTCACTATTGGCGTCCGTCTCGTCTGGAGGATAAGTCGAACTTAATCTTTGTCTTGTCTTGATCTTGCTGTCTCCGGAATATGGTCCAGGTGGCCGCGGGTGTCCGGGTCGTCTGGCAGACTGTCTCTGAAGGTAGGAGGCCGCGGAGGGTCTCGTCTCGAGGAGACATTGGCTGCTGGGAGGTCTCTTACAGTCTCTTTATACTTTTAAGGGAATGAGGCGGCTTAGAAGAGCCGTCTTTAAGATATCTCTCTCTTACAGTCTCTGCTCTCTATCTTAAGATACGAGGCAGCTGAGGAGAGTGGCGGAGGAGGAGGAGATACATAACTCCCTGGCGAGTGCTGAGGGCTGGACGCGAAGGTCAACTGTCGTTGCCGACTGGTCCGTCGTAAACTCCGGCGTGAGGGTCACTCTGCTGCCTCATACTGAGGGTGAAAATGTTCCCTCACGAGGGAGTTGACGTGTTGGTGAGCCTGGGCCGCCTCCCTCACCCAACTGCACCTCCCTGGCCGAGCTGAGTTGGCTACAATCTTCCGCTCTTATGTTACTTGGTTTACATCTTCTTTAGGGCATATCTTCAGATGCCTGTACTCACCTAGTGGTGCTTGCGGGGGGTTGAGCTTCGGCTCTTTGATAATATGTAAGGTCGTGTATTTACCTACATGTGCTGGGAGGGTCGGGAGTATCTACACTTCAATCGGTGTTCTGAGTTTGAGTGTGTTTATAGCAATTTGACTTAGGAAGAAGGGTTAGGTAATGGTTTTGATGTCATGCCCATATTCTCCATAGACAGAAATGTGATATTGCCGTCTTCACTCTCTCTCTCTTCCCCCGGATATAAAGATTCGTGTAGGGGTAAAGTAAGATATTTCTTGGAGTCTTGAAGCTCAACGTGAGGATGGAGCAAAACTTTGGCCACAATACTGCCTTGTAAACCTTCCCCGCGTGAAGGGGGCCCACATGAGGGCCAACAGGGCGGCCCAGTGGCCAAAGAAGACGTGGCACAAGAGGACGTGGCCCAAGAGGACGTGGCCCAAGAAGACGGGGCCCAAGAGGACGGGGCCCAAGAGGACGGGGCCCAAGAGGACGGGGCCCAAGAGGACAGGGCCCCAAGAGGACGGGACCACAAACAACAGGGCCCAAGAGGACGGGGTCCAAGAGGACAGGGCCCCAAGAGGACGGGATCACAAACAACAGGCCCCAAGAGGACGGGACCACAAACAACAGGGCCCAAGAGGACGGGACCACAAACAACAGGGCCCAAGAGGACGGGACCACAAACAACAGGGCCCAAGAGGACGGGACCACAAACAACAGGGCCCAAGAGGACGGGGCCACAAACAACAGGGCCCAAGAGGACGGGACCACAAACAACAGGGCCCAAGAGGACGGGACCACAAACAACAGGGCCCAAGAGGACGGGACCACAAACAACAGGGCCCAAGAGGACGGGGCCACAAACAACAGGGCCCAAGAGGACGGGACCACAAACAACAGGGCCCCAAGAGGACGGGGCCACAAACAACAGGGCCCCAAGAGGACGGGGCCACAAACAACAGGGCCCCAAGAGGACGGGGCCACAAACAACAGGGCCCCAAGAGGACGGGACCACAAACAACAGGGCCCAAGAGGACGGGACCACAAACAACAGGGCCCAAGAGGACGGGACCACAAACAACAGGGCCCAAGAGGACGGGACCACAAACAACAGGGCCCAAGAGGACGGGGCCACAAACAACAGGGCCCAAGAGGACGGGGCCACAAACAACAGGGCCCAAGAGGACGGGACCACAAACAACAGGGGCCCAAGAGGACGGGACCACAAACAACAGGGCCCAAGAGGACGGGGCCGAACACAGAAAATATGGCAGTTGATTTTTGTGTCGTGCCTTATCTAGGTTCCACAAATTTCCATTATAAAACTTTTTTTTTGCATGCGTGTGTTATATGCGTGTGATTGTCTACTGACTCATTTCTCGTTCACATAGGTACAGGTGATTATAGACGGGAGAGTGATATAAGCAAGTCGCCTCCGGTTTGTACCTGATATTTTCCCGGTTATGCTCATTGACCTCACAGCTCCTGACTATCACATTCTGGGAGTCATGCTCTAGCTCCTGGTTAGACTTCTCATCCCCCCAAATGAACTCATTGATGGTCGTACTTTATAAATGAGTTAATTTACACAATGTAGTTACGAGAATGTCTTTTTGGGGCAATGCGGTGGGATCCAACTCGCGTCCTGGATCACCATAGACGCACTAGAAGACATTTTGTGTTTTGTTTTTCACTTGGACTTTGTTACAGATGTGTGGAGTCGTGTCTTCTGGGGTGAGAGACTTGTATGTTTCCTTACGTCGTCTCACTTTCGTTGGTCTACTTGTTCTCTTTCACCTCCCTCCCTCTTCTCTCTTCTCTCTCCCTCTTCTCTCTTCTCCCTCCCTCTTCCCTCATCCTTCACCCCCCGCCCCCTCACTTGCGTCATCAGGACTCGTGGCAGGTTACAGTGACTCGCTGCCTGGCGAGTCACCTCAGCCTGGCTGTAAACATGAGCAGCGGTGACTGATTACATTGGACTATTGGGGACGGATTCCATTTTTTTCCTCCCTCATTCCCTGATCTCCCTGTCCTCCCTCACTCCCTGATCTTCCTGTCCTCCCTCACTCCCTGATCTCCCTGTCCTCCCTCACTCCCTGATCTCCCTGTCCTCCCTCACTCCCTGATCTCCCTGTCCTCTCTCACTCCCTGATCTCCCTGTCCTCCCTCACTCCCTGTCCTCCCTCACTCCCTGATCTCCCTGTCCTCCCTCACTCCCTGATCTCCCTGTCCTCCCTCACTCCCTGATCTCCCTGTCCTCCCTCACTCCCTGATCTCCCTGTCCTCCCTCACTCCCTGTCCTCCCTCACTCGCTGATCTCCCTGTCCTCCCTCACTCCCTGATCTCCCTGTCCTCCCTCACTCCCTGATCTCCCCGTCCTCCCTCACTCCCTGTCCTCCCTCACTTCCTGATCTCCCTGTCCTCCCTCACTCCCTGATCTCCCTGTCCTCCCTCACTCCCTGATCTCCCTGTCCTCCCTCACTCCCTGATCTCCCTGTCCTCCCTCACTCCCTGTCCTCCCTCGCTCCCTGATCTCCCTGTCCTCCCTCACTCCCTGATCTCCCTGTCCTCCCTCACTCCCTGATCTCCCTGTCCTCCCTCAC
Source organism: Procambarus clarkii (assembly GCF_040958095.1). NCBI lineage: Eukaryota > Metazoa > Arthropoda > Malacostraca > Decapoda > Cambaridae > Procambarus > Procambarus clarkii. The sequence goes on from NC_091171.1 coordinate 33,214,811, forward strand.
TCCCTGATCTCCCTGTCCTCCCTCACTCGCTGATCTCCCTGTCCTCTCTCACTCCCTGTCCTCCCTCACTCCCTGATCTCCCTGTCCTCCCTCACTCCCTGTCCTCCCTCACTCCCTGATCTCCCTGTCCTCCCTCACTCCCTGTCCTCCCTCACTCCCTGTCCTCCCTCACTCCCTGATCTCCCTGTCCTCCCTCACTCCCTGTCCTCCCTCACTCCCTGATCTCCCTGTCCTCCCTCACTCCCTGTCCTCCCTCACTCCCTGATCTCCCTGTCCTCCCTTACTCCCTGTCCTCCCTCACTCCCTGATCTCCCTGTCCTCCCTCACTCCCTGTCCTCCCTCACTCCCTGTCCTCCCTCACTCCCTGTCCTCCCTCACTCCCTGATCTCCCTGTCCTCCCTCACTCCCTGTTCTCCCTCACTCCCTGATCTCCCTCACTCCCTGATCTCCCTGTCCTCCCTCACTCCCTGATCTCCCCACTCCCTGATCTCCCTGTCCTCCCTCACTCCCTGTCCTCCCTCACTCTCTGTCCTCCCTCACTCCCTGTCCTCCCTCACTCCCTGATCTCCCTCACTTCCTGATCTCCCTGTCCTCCCTCACTCCCTGATCTCCCTGTCCTCCCTCACTCCCTGATCTCCCTGACCTGCTCCCTCCCTGGCGGCCTACGTCACGCGGAAGATAAACAAAGAGAGTGCTGAGAGCGGCGGGGCCTCGGGGGAAATACAGAGTTTGATGCTTCCCTTGGTCAGGGGGGGGGGGGGCTGTCGTCTGATTGTTTGTCTGTGTGATTGGCTGTCTGTCTGTCTGTCTGTCTGTCTGTCTGTCTGTCTGTCTATCTGTCTGTCTGTCTGATCCCCCTGTCGTTCTGATTGTCTTCCTGTCTTGTTATCTCTGTCTTCCTGTATGTATTTCTGCTCTATATCTCTCTCTCTCTGTCAGTTCCTGTCTTTTTAATCTCTTATCTTTATATATTTTATTTATCAAGTTCATCTTATAACGTCTCAGATGCTCACTCACATTTCCTTCCCCCCAAATAAATGTCGACTTTTCACACCAGGCTTCATTTATTATATCTGGAAGCATTTATTGCAAGTTTTTCAGTGAAAAAAGTGACTCTACAGAGCAGCTGACATGAGTACAGTGCTGCTTGCCTGAATTTGTTGGACACTGTTAATGACGTCACTATAAACAGTGCAGTAGTGTAGTAATTTAATGCAGTTTGCAATGGCATTAGTGTTAATGGCTTTGTCTCCGTGTACTGACGTCAGCGTCAGTGATGTCACCATGTAATGACGTCACTGTGTGATGTCACCATGTAATGACGTCACTGTGTGATGTCACCATGTAATGACGTCACTGTGTGATGCCAGAAGTGTTAATATCGTCAGTGTAATTCTGTGCTGAGCTTGGAAATGTAAATAGATACAAAAATTTGATTAACAGTCGACAGACAGATTGACGTTTGCTGACATTTTTACATTTGACATGAAAAGCTGATGATGTTACATATGTGTATTGTAACATGAGCTCGTTGTCTCGTGTTGCCGCCCCGTAAAACATGCAAACGCTTTGCTTTATTAGAAACGTCAAAAATACAATAGTTTTGTCAAAATTAAAACGTCAAAAATACAATAGTTTTGTCTAACCTAAAACGTCAAAAATACAACAGTTTTGACTAACCTAAATTGCAAAAATACAACAGTTTTGTCTAACCAAAAACGTCAAAAATACAATAGTTATCTCTAACCTAAAACGTCAAAAATACAACAGTTTTGTCTAACCTAAAACGTCAAAAATACAACAGTTTTGACTAACCTAAATTGCAAAAATACAACACTTTTGTCTAACTTAAAACGTCAAAAATACAATAGTTTTGTCTAACCTAAAACGTCAAAAATACAACAGTTTTGTCTAACCTAAAACGTCAAAAATACAACAGTTTTGTCTAACCAAAAACGTCAAAAATACAACAGTTTTGTCTAACCTAAAACGTCAAAAATACAACAGTTTTGTCTAACCTAAAACGTCAAAAATACAACAGTTTTGTCTAACCAAAAACGTCAAAAATACAATAGTTTTGTCTAACCTAAAACGTCAAAAATACAACAGTTTTGTCTAACCTAAAACGTCAAAGATACAACAGTTTGCCTAACCAGAGTCTCAACGCGGCCAGAGTATGCACCAGGATTTGATGCAAAACTGTGCCCAAAATACATCAGAAGAGCTGCCGGGGATTGGGCAGTTATGGAACTCGGTTAATGAGCTCCAGGACTGACCAATCTTTCAGCCCATCCTCCGAACAAATACTCGAAGTCCATTCCATGCACCCGCCAAACCCCCACATGTTTATGAATGAAAAACGGTTTACACACGACTCACAACTGATGACGTTCGAACACTTCCGGAACAAGTGCTTCACTGACGACTTTTGTTCAAACCAAAACGCTGTAAATGCAGCCCGTCCTCCAAACAAAGATCCAAAAGTGATTCCATGCACCCGCCAAACCCCCCCCCCCCCCGCGGTGTTTATGAATGAAAAGCGATTTACACACGACTCACAACTGTTGAAGTTCGAACATATCCGGAACAAGTGCTTCACTGACGAATTTTGTTCGAACCACAACGCTGTAAATGCTTCACCCACGTACTACAAATACAAATCATCACCAGCAGAACCTAAACACCTAACCTAACCTAAGCCTATATATGCACAATATGCTAATATACCATACTATTAATTAATATTTGAGAAAATTCCCGTTTTGAATGAACAGCATGTAAACATTTATGAATGCGTCTGTGGGGTCGACCGCTGGATGGAATGGACTTGAGTCGAGGACGGGTTCCTTGGTCTGAGGACGGGTTGAATCCTTATAGGCAATCGCTGGTGAAGTGGTTATAGCAATGTACTCATCTAGTTGTGCTGCGGTGGTTGCGCTTCGGCTCTTTGGTCCCGACTTTTAACTGTCAGTCAAGTGGTGTACAGGTTACTAAGCCTACTGGGCTCTATCATATCCACATTTGAAAGTGTGTATGGAGTCAGCCTCCACCACATCACTGCCTAATGCATTCCATCTGTTAACTACTCTGACACTTACAAGTTATTTGTAACGTCTCTGTGGATCATTTGGGTATTAAGTTTTTCCTTGTGTCCCCTTGTTCATGTATCACCCGTACAAAATAGTTTGTCTTTATCTACTCTGTCAATTCCTCTCAGAATTTTATAGGTGTTGATCATGTCTCCCCCTAACTCTTGTCTTCCAGAGTCGTGAAGTTTAGTTCCAGTAATCTTTCCTTGTAGCTCATACCTCTCAGCTCGTGTAGCCTGGTGGCATACCTCTCACCTCGTGTAGCCTGGTGGCATACCTCTCACCTCGTGTAGCCTGGTGGCATACCTCTCACCTCGTGTAGCCTGGTGGCATACCTCTCACCTCGTGTAGCCTGGTGGCATACCTCTCGCCACGTGTAGCCTGGTGGCATACCTCTCACCTTGTGTAGCCTGGTGGCATACCTCTCACCTTGTGTAGCCTGGTGACATACCTCTCACCTCGTGTAGCCTGGTGGCATACCTCTCGCCTCGTGTCGCCTGGTGGCATACCTCTCACCTTGTGTAGCCTGGTGACATACCTCTCAGCTTGTGTAGCCTGGTGGCATACCTCTCGCCTCGTGTCGCCTGGTGGCATACCTCTCGCCTCGTGTAGCCTGGTGGCATACCTCTCACCTTGTGTAGCCTGGTGGCATACCTCTCACCTTGTGTAGCCTGGTGGCATACCTCTCAGCTCGTGTAGCCTGGTGGCATACCTCTCAGCTCGTGTAGCCTGGTGGCATACCTCTCAGCTCGTGTAGCCTGGTGGCATACCTCTCAGCTCGTGTAGCCTGGTGGCATACCTCTCAGCTCGTGTAGCCTGGTGGCATACCTCTCACCTCGTGTAGTCTGGTGGCATACCTCTCAGCTCGTGTAGCCTGGTGGCATACCTCTCACCTCGTGTAGTCTGGTGGCATACCTCTCAACTCGTGTAGCCTGGTGGCATACCTCTCAGCTCGTGTAGCCTGGTGGCATACCTCTCAGCTCGTGTAGCCTGGTGGCATACCTCTCAGCTCGTGTAGCCTGGTGGCATACCTCTCACCTCGTGTAGTCTGGTGGCATACCTCTCAGCTCGTGTAGCCTGGTGGCATACCTCTCACCTCGTGTAGTCTGGTGGCATACCTCTCACCTCGTGTAGCCTGGTGACATACCTCTCACCTCGTGTAGCCTGGTGGCATACCTCTCACCTCGTGTAGCCTGGTGGCATACCTCTCGCCTCGTGTAGCCTGGTGGCATACCTCTCAAATTTTTCTAATTTCGTTTTATGTTTGACTAGAGAGGTACTCCATGCTGGCGCTGCGTACTCAAGTATTTGTCTGACATATGTGGTATACAAGATTCAGAATGATTCCTTTCAGAAGTGTCCAGAGGCGGTTCATATGTTTACTAGCATAGCATATGTCACTGATGATATCCTTTAGATGTGGGCTTCGTGGGACAGGTCATCTTATCTTGAGGATATCTTGAGATGATTTCGGGGCTTAGTGTCCCCGCGGCCCGGTCCTCGACCAGGCCTCCACCCCCAGGAAGCCGTCCGTGACAGCTGACTAACTCCCAGGTACCTATTTACTGCTAAGTAACAGGGGCATCAGGGTGAAAGAAACTCTGCCCATTATTTCTCGCCGGCGCCCGGGATCGAACCCGGGACCACAGGATCACGCGTCCAGTGTTCTGTCCGCTCAGCCACCATGCAAGTCTGGCATAATGCCAACCCCCAGATCTTTCTTCCAGATTCCTGAGGGATTTTATCTCCCAACTGGTACCTTGTATGTGGTGCTCCCTACACCTATCTTCATTACTTTACACTTGCTTGAGTTAAACTCTAGTAGCCATTTATTTGTTGGACCATTCCCTCAGTCTGTCCAGGTCATCTTGTAGTCTCTTACTGTCCTCGGTCTTAATCCGTCTCATAATTTTAGCATCGTTTGCTAGCATTGAGAGGAATGAGTCTATTCTCCGGAAGATCATTTATATATATCTAACCCCATACTCCTATATAGATAGTACTTTTTGTAACTATGTGCACAATAGTACAAATATTGACATACTAAGCCATTAGATAGTAGAATTTTGTACTATTCACTTTAGAGTCCGAAAAAAGGAAGTTAAAAAAACGAACTTAAATATTTCTAGGCCTAATATAGCCACATATGTACTATATTAGGCCTCAGATGGCGTGTATAAGACCTGGGAAGGTTAGGTTAGTTAATTTGTCTTTGCAACATAAGTAGAAAATCGTTTTCCGGTTTTCCAAATTCAATAGTACCGATTCCTACTTTCTAATTGCGTTGTACGTCGGTATATGTGCTATGGTCCTCATCCTTCCTATAAATAATACCAAAAGAGGAGGATGGGCTGGTATATCAGAAACAGGATAGGTCAGAGTACAGAACCCTGTGGGACTCTGATGGTGACATCACGCCATTGTGAGGTCTCACCCATCACAGTAATTCTCTGCCACCTGTGGTTTAGGTTCACCCTTATCCACTTACCTGTTGCTCCAACTTATGCAACAGCTCCTTCTGGGGGAACTTTATCAAAAGCTTTCTGACAATCTAAGAAAATGCAGTCTACCCACCCTTCTCTTCCTCGCTTAATGCTTGTTGCTTGTTCATAGAATTTTATTAAACCTGTGAGGCACGATTTAAAATCCCTGACCCATGCTGGTGGTGTGTTACAAAGTCCCCTCTCTCCAGGTGGTTATCTTAAGATCTTGAGGTTATCTTGAGATGATTTTGGGGCTTTTTAGTGTCCCCGCGGCCCGGCCCTCGACCAGGCCTCCACCCCCAGGAAGCAGCCCGTGACAGCTGACTAACACCCTGGTACCTATTTTACTGCTAGGTAACAGGGGCATAGGGTGAAAGAAACGCTGCACATTGTTTCTCGCCGGCGCCTGGGATCGAACCCGGGACCACAGGATCACAAGTCCAGTGTGCTGTCCGCTCGGCCGACCGGCAGGTGTGCTACAAACTTTTTCTCATGGTCTTCATCACTTTGCATGGAATATAGGTTAGGAACACCGGATTAATCGAAGTTCAGTGTCTCCTGCCTGTCACCCTTTTTGTATATTGGGACTACATTTCTTCCAGCTTTCTGGTAGGTCTTCTCTTTCCAGTGACAGAGCGGCATGGAAAGTGCTTCTGCTCCCTATTCTAGATTACGTGGTGAGATTCCAGCAAGTCCAACAGTCTTAGTCACATCCAGTTCTAGCAGATACTTCATAATGTCATCTATGGCAATTTCAATGTCTTCCTAAACTGACTGGTTTATTACCATCTCTCTTAGTTCATGGACTGTCCCTGCGCTATTGTGAAGACCTCCTGGAACTATTGTTGAGTTCTTCACGCACCTCTTTGTTATTTTCTGTGTACCCTTTCTCAGTTTCATCACCTGTCCTTTCACTGTTGTTTTCCTCCTGATGTTGCTGTATAACAGTTTTGATTGGGTCTTAGCTATATCATTTTCATATTGTGTCTCTGCTTCTCTTCTCAACCTGAGAGACTCATTCTGGCCCTCTGGTGTCTGTCTCTCTCTGCTCTCTGGTGTTCTGTTATTTCTGTAAACGTCTCCATGCCCTTGAACGACTTGGAGGAACTACAAAACTACCCTTGTACTGTGTACAGCGCTGGGAGGGGGGGGGGGGGTGAGACGGGGGGGGGGGGGAGACGTGGGGGGGGGGTGCTAGAAAAATAAGTCTGCACCCTGGTCGGTTCACGGAGTTCTTAAGTGATTGATGACTCGGGAACCATAATTGATTACTTACGGTAGTTACGAGTCGTAAATTATTCATGGTTACAAGTATGATTAAGGTGTCTGGGAACCTTCAGTACTGTCAGTAGACCAGTAATGTTGACCAGACCACACACTAGAAGGTGAAGGGACGACGACGTTTCGGTCCGTCCTGGACCATTCTCAAGTACCACAATCGACTTGAGAATGGTCCAGGACAGACCGAAACGTCGTCGTCCCTTCACCTTCTACTGTGTGGTCTGGTCAACTTATTGTAGCCACGTTATTGTGACTCATCGCCTGCAGACCAGTAATGTGTTAACGGGGAGCCGACGTGTAGCGAACACCTCCCTCGGCCGTCAGAACAACAGCTGCAGCGGGACCAGCCGTAATGGCAGCTGGACCTGCCATAATGGCAGCTGGACCTGCCATAATGGCAGCTGGACCTGCCATAATAACAGCTACAGCAGCGTTAAGAGCAGCAGTAGGGAGACCGGCAACAGCAGTTTTCATAACAGTAAAAGCAGCTGGAACAAAAGCCATGAGCAACCCCAGGACAACAAGGGGGAGGGGGCTCTGGCCCCACTCACCAGGGGAGAGGGACAACGGTGGGGTCAATCAGCGGGGGGGGGGGAGGTCCAGTGTCACCCTCCAGACATGTTACGGGGTTTATTCCTAGTGTGACGCCTTAAGTTGTAGCTCCATAGTGACATCCCAAGACATCAGTAGTCTCTAGTGACTACTACAGGTACTACTCCCTAGTGTGACGCCTCCAGGTATCTCTTCACTAGTGTGACGCCTCCAGGTATCTCTTCACTAGTGTGACGCCTCCAGGTATCTCTTCACTAGTGTGACGCCTCCAGGTATCTCTTCACTAGTGTGACGCCTCCAGGTATCTCTTCACTAGTGTGACGCCTCCAGGTATCTCTTCACTAGTGTGACGCCTCCAGGTATCTCTTCACTAGTGTGACGCCTCCAGGTATCTCTTCACTAGCGTGGACGCCTCCAGGTATCTCTTCACTAGTGTGACGCCTCCAGGTATCTCTTCACTAGTGTGACGCCTCCAGGTATCTCCTCACTAGTGTGACGCCTCCAGGTATCTCCTCACTAGTGTGACGCCTCCAGGTATCTCCTCACTAGTGTGACGCCTCCAGGTATCTCTTCACTAGTGTGACGCCTCCAGGTATCTCTTCACTAGTGTGACGCCTCCAGGTATCTCTTCACTAGTGTGACGCCTCCAGGTATTTCTTCACTAGTGTGACGCCTCCAGGTATCTCTTCACTAGTGTGACGCCTCCAGGTATCTCTTCACTAGTGTGACGCCTCCAGGTATCTCTTCACTAGTGTGACGCCTCCAGGTATCTCTTCACTAGTGTGACGCCTCCAGGTATTACTCCTATCACTAGTAGTGACGCCCTCCCAGGTATCATCTTCACATAGTGGTGACGCCTCACAGGTACATCTCTTACACTAGTGTGACGCCTCCAGGATATCTCTTCACATAGTGTGACGCCATACCAGGAGTTCTCTTCCACTAGTGTGACATACACTCCAGGTTATCTCTTCACTAGTGTGATGCTATCCAGGTATCTCTTCACTAGTGGTGGACGCCAGATCCAGAGTATCATCCTCACTAGTGTGACGCCCTCACCAGGTATCTCTTCATTAGCTGTGGACGCCTCCAGGATATCTCTTCACTGATGTGGACAGCCATCCCAGGTATCTCCCTCCACTAGTGTGGACCGCCTCTCCAGATGATATCTCATTCACTAGTAGTGACGCCCTCCCAGGTATCTCTTCCACCTAGTGAGACGCCTCCAGGTTATCTACTATTCACTAGTGGGATACCATGCCTCCAGGTATCTCTTCACTAGTGTGACGCCTCCAGGTATCTCCTCACTAGTGTGACGCCTCCAGGTATCTCTTCACTAGTGTGACGCCTCCAGGTATCTCTTCACTAGTGTGACGCCTCCAGGTATCTCTTCACTAGTGTGACGCCTCCAAGTATCTCTTCACTAGTGTGACGCCTCCAGGTATCTCCTCACTAGTGTGACGCCTCCAGGTATCTCTTCACTAGTGTGACGCCTCCAGGTATCTCTCACTAGTGTTACGCCTTCAGGTATCTCTTCACTAGTGTGACGCCTCCAGGTATCCTCCTCACTAGTGTGACGCTCCAGGTATCTCTTCACTAGTGTGACGCCTCCAGGTATCTCCTCACTAGTGTGACGCCTCCAGGTATCTCTTCACTAGTGTGACGCCTCCAGGTATCTCCTTCACTAGTGTGACGCCTCCAGGTATCTCCTCACTAGTGTGACGCCTCAGGTATCTCCTCACTAGTGTGACGCCTCCAGGTATCTCTTCACTAGTGTGACGCCTCCAGGTATCTCTTCACTAGTGTGACGCCTCCAGGTATCTCCTCACTAGTGTGACGCCTCCAGGTATCTCTTCACTAGTGTGACGCCTCCAGGTATCTCTTCACTAGTGTGACGCCTCCAGGTATCTCCTCACTAGTGTGACGCCTCCAGGTATCTCTTCACTAGTGTGACGCCTCCAGGTATCTCTTCACTAGTGTGACGCCTCCAGGTATCTCTTCACTAGTGTGACGCCTCCAGGTATCTCCTCACTAGTGTGACGCCTCCAGGTATCTCTTCACTAGTGTGACGCCTCCAGGTATCTCTTCACTAGTGTGACGCCTCCAGTATCTCTTCACTAGTGTGACGCCTCCAGGTATCTCCTCACTAGTGTGACGCCTCCAGGTATCTCTTCACTAGTGTGACGCCTCCAGGTATCTCTTCACTAGTGTTACGCCTTCAGGTATCTCTTCACTAGTGTGACGCCTCCAGGTATCTCCTCACTAGTGTGACGCTCCAGGTATCTCTTCACTAGTGTGACGCCTCCAGGTATCTCCTCACTAGTGTGACGCCTCCAGGTATCTCTTCACTAGTGTGACGCCTCCAGGTATCTCCTCACTAGTGTGACGCCTCCAGGTATCTCCTCACTAGTGTGACGCCTCCAGGTATCTCCTCACTAGTGTGACGCCTCCAGGTATCTCTTCATTAGTGTGACGCCTCCAGGTATCTCTTCACTAGTGTGACGCCTCCAGGTATCTCCTCACTAGTGTGACGCCTCCAGGTATCTCTTCACTAGTGTGACGCCTCCAGGTATCTCTTCACTAGTGTGACGCCTCCAGGTATCTCCTCACTAGTGTGACGCCTCCAGGTATCTCTTCACTAGTGTGACGCCTCCAGGTATCTCTTCACTAGTGTGACGCCTCCAGGTATCTCCTCACAAGTGTGACACCTCCAGGTATCTCTTCACTAGTGTGACGCCTCCAGGTATCTCTTCACTAGTGTGACGCCTCCAGGTATCTCCTCACAAGTGTGACACCTCCAGGTATCTCTTCACTAGTGTGACGCCTCCAGGTATCTCTCACTAGTGTGACGCCTCCAGGTATCTCCTCACTAGTGTGACGCCTCCAGGTATCTCTTCACTAGTGTGACGCCTCCAGGTATCTCTTCACTAGTGTGACGCCTCCAGGTATCTCCTCACTAGTGTGACGCCTCCAGGTATCTCTTCACTAGTGTGACGCCTCCAGGTATCTCTTCACTAGTGTGACGCCTCCAGGTATCTCTTCACTAGTGTGACGCCTCCAGGTATCTCTTCACTAGTGTGACGCCTCCAGGTATCTCTTCACTAGTGTGACGCCTCCAGGTATCTCTTCACTAGTGTGACGCCTCCAGGTATCTCTTCACTAGTGTGACGCCTCCAGGTATCTCTTCACTAGCGTGACGCCTCCAGGTATCTCTTCACTAGTGTGACGCCTCCAGGTATCTCTTCACTAGTGTGACGCCTCCAGGTATCTCCTCACTAGTGTGACGCCTCCAGGTATCTCCTCACTAGTGTGACGCCTCCAGGTATCTCCTCACTAGTGTGACGCCTCCAGGTATCTCTTCACTAGTGTGACGCCTCCAGGTATCTCTTCACTAGTGTGACGCCTCCAGGTATCTCTTCACTAGTGTGACGCCTCCAGGTATTTCTTCACTAGTGTGACGCCTCCAGGTATCTCTTCACTAGTGTGACGCCTCCAGGTATCTCTTCACTAGTGTGACGCCTCCAGGTATCTCTTCACTAGTGTGACGCCTCCAGGTATCTCTTCACTAGTGTGACGCCTCCAGGTATCTCTTCACTAGTGTGACGCCTCCAGGTATCTCTTCACTAGTGTGACGCCTCCAGGTATCTCTTCACTAGTGTGACGCCTCCAGGTATCTCTTCACTAGTGTGACGCCTCCAGGTATCTCTTCACTAGTGTGACGCCTCCAGGTATCTCTTCACTAGTGTGATGCCTCCAGGTATCTCTTCACTAGTGTGACGCCTCCAGGTATCTCCTCACTAGTGTGACGCCTCCAGGTATCTCTTCATTAGTGTGACGCCTCCAGGTATCTCTTCACTAGTGTGACGCCTCCAGGTATCTCCTCACTAGTGTGACGCCTCCAGGTATCTCTTCACTAGTGTGACGCCTCCAGGTATCTCTTCACTAGTGTGACGCCTCCAGGTATCTCTTCACTAGTGTGACGCCTCCAGGTATCTCTTCACTAGTGTGACGCCTCCAGGTATCTCCTCACTAGTGTGGACGCCTCCAGGTATCTCTTCACTAGTGTGACGCCTCCAGGTATCTCTTCACTAGTGTGACGCCTCCAGGTATCTCTTCACTAGTGTGACGCCTCCAAGTATCTCTTCACTAGTGTGACGCCTCCAGGTATCTCCTCACTAGTGTGACGCCTCCAGGTATCTCTTCACTAGTGTGACGCCTCCAGGTATCTCTTCACTAGTGTTACGCCTTCAGGTATCTCTTCACTAGTGTGACGCCTCCAGGTATCTCCTCACTAGTGTGACGCTCCAGGTATCTCTTCACTAGTGTGACGCCTCCAGGTATCTCCTCACTAGTGTGACGCCTCCAGGTATCTCTTCACTAGTGTGACGCCTCCAGGTATCTCTTCACTAGTGTGACGCCTCCAGGTATCTCCTCACTAGTGTGACGCCTCCAGGTATCTCCTCACTAGTGTGACGCCTCCAGGTATCTCTTCACTAGTGTGACGCCTCCAGGTATCTCTTCACTAGTGTGACGCCTCCAGGTATCTCCTCACTAGTGTGACGCCTCCAGGTATCTCTTCACTAGTGTGACGCCTCCAGGTATCTCTTCACTAGTGTGACGCCTCCAGGTATCTCCTCACTAGTGTGACGCCTCCAGGTATCTCTTCACTAGTGTGACGCCTCCAGGTATCTCTTCACTAGTGTGACGCCTCCAGGTATCTCTTCACTAGTGTGACGCCTCCAGGTATCTCCTCACTAGTGTGACGCCTCCAGGTATCTCTTCACTAGTGTGACGCCTCCAGGTATCTCTTCACTAGTGTGACGCCTCCAAGTATCTCTTCACTAGTGTGACGCCTCCAGGTATCTCCTCACTAGTGTGACGCCTCCAGGTATCTCTTCACTAGTGTGACGCCTCCAGGTATCTCTTCACTAGTGTTACGCCTTCAGGTATCTCTTCACTAGTGTGACGCCTCCAGGTATCTCCTCACTAGTGTGACGCTCCAGGTATCTCTTCACTAGTGTGACGCCTCCAGGTATCTCCTCACTAGTGTGACGCCTCCAGGTATCTCTTCACTAGTGTGACGCCTCCAGGTATCTCCTCACTAGTGTGACGCCTCCAGGTATCTCCTCACTAGTGTGACGCCTCCAGGTATCTCCTCACTAGTGTGACGCCTCCAGGTATCTCTTCATTAGTGTGACGCCTCCAGGTATCTCTTCACTAGTGTGACGCCTCCAGGTATCTCCTCACTAGTGTGACGCCTCCAGGTATCTCTTCACTAGTGTGACGCCTCCAGGTATCTCTTCACTAGTGTGACGCCTCCAGGTATCTCCTCACTAGTGTGACGCCTCCAGGTATCTCTTCACTAGTGTGACGCCTCCAGGTATCTCTTCACTAGTGTGACGCCTCCAGGTATCTCCTCACAAGTGTGACACCTCCAGGTATCTCTTCACTAGTGTGACGCCTCCAGGTATCTCTTCACTAGTGTGACGCCTCCAGGTATCTCCTCACTAGTGTGACGCCTCCAGGTATCTCTTCACTAGTGTGACGCCTCCAGGTATCTCTTCACTAGTGTGACGCCTCCAGGTATCTCCTCACTAGTGTGACGCCTCCAGGTATCTCTTCACTAGTGTGACGCCTCCAGGTATCTCTTCACTAGTGTGACGCCTCCAGGTATCTCCTCACTATTGTGACGCCTCCAGGTATCTCCTCACTAGTGTGACGCCTCCAGGTATCTCTTCACTAGTGTGACGCCTCCAGGTATCTCTTCACTAGTGTGACGCCTCCAGGTATCTCCTCACTAGTGTGACGCCTCCAGGTATCTCCTCACTAGTGTGACGCCTCCAGGTATCTCTTCACTAGTGTGACGCCTCCAGGTATCTCTTCACTAGTGTGACGCCTCCAGGTATCTCCTCACTAGTGTGACGCCTCCAGGTATCTCTTCACTAGTGTGACGCCTCCAGGTATCTCTTCACTAGTGTGACGCCTCCAGGTATCTCCTCACTAGTGTGACGCCTCCAGGTATCTCCTCACTAGTGTGACGCCTCCAGGTATCTCTTCACTAGTGTGACGCCTCCAGGTATCCTCTTCACTAGTGTGACGCCTCCAGGTATCTCTTCACTAGTGTGACGCCTCCAGGTATCTCTTCACTAGTGTGACGCCTCCAGGTATCTCTTCACTAGTGTGACGCCTCCAGGTATCTCTTCACTAGTGTGACGCCTCCAGGTATCTCTTCACTAGTGTGACGCCTCCAGGTATCTCCTCACTAGTGTGACGCCTCCAGGTATCTCCTCACTAGTGTGACGCCTCCAGGTATCTCTTCACTAGTGTGACGCCTCCAGGTATCTCTTCACTAGTGTGACGCCTCCAGGTATCTCCTCACTAGTGTGACGCCTCCAGGTATCTCTTCACTAGTGTGACGCCTCCAGGTATCTCTTCACTAGTGTGACGCCTCCAGGTATCTCCTCACTAGTGTGACGCCTCCAGGTATCTCCTCACTAGTGTGACGCCTCCAGGTATCTCTTCACTAGTGTGACGCCTCCAGGTATCTCTTCACTAGTGTGACGCCTCCAGGTATCTCTTCACTAGTGTGACGCCTCCAGGTATCTCTTCACTAGTGTGACGCCTCCAGGTATCTCTTCACTAGTGTGACGCCTCCAGGTATCTCTTCACTAGTGTGACGCCTCCAGGTATCTCTTCACTAGTGTGACGCCTCCAGGTATCTCCTCACTAGTGTGACGCCTCCAGGTATCTCCTCACTAGTGTGACGCCTCCAGGTATCTCCTCACTAGTGTGACGCCTCCAGGTATCTCTTCACTAGTGTGACGCCTCCAGGTATCTCTTCACTAGTGTGACGCCTCCAGGTATCTCCTCACTAGTGTGACGCCTCCAGGTATCTCTTCACTAGTGTGAGTCGTCAAAGCGTTACCAGGAGTGTTGAAAGTGCCACTGAGTGAGCCAGAGGTGACTTTGTCACCTCTGTGAAGCTGGTCAGGCAGACAGTCTTCACCTCCTCCAGAAACCAGTAAGGAAACAAACACTCGAGGCACAAGCCGGACCAAACACGGGGACCAAGTCAACACAACCACCAGTCTCCTAGTGCTCAGGCTAGGCTCGTCCAAGCTGCGGCCGACCTCAAACCATCCTTAAGCTAGGTTCGTCCAAGCTGCGGCCGACCCCAAAGACCAATCATTAATTTAAACTAACCATGTATTCAAAATCGGTAAACTATTTATTATATATTATAATTTTGTGTATAGCTAGGCCGTGCCTAGTATGTTAGGTGTTTAGGTTCTGTTGGCAATTACTTGAAGTACGTGGGTGACGCATTTGCTAACCCGTCCTCGACTTAAGTCCATTACATCCAGCGGTCGACCCCACAGACGGATTCATAAATTTTAACATGCCGTTCATTCAAAACGAGAATTTTCTCAAGTATAAATTAATATAATATTATAATATATGCACAATATATGCATATTGTGCATATATAGGTATAGGTTAGGTTAGGTGTTTAGGTTCTGTTGGCGATTATTTGTATTTGTAGTACGTGGGTGAAGCATTTATAGCGTTGTGATTCGACCAAAATTCGTCAGTGAAGCACTTGTTCCGGATATGTTCGAACGTCAGCAGTTGTGAGTCGTGTGTAAACCGGTTTTCATTCATAAACACCTGGGGGTTTGGCGGGTGCATGGAATCACTTTTGGATCTTTGTTTGGAGGGCGGGCTGCATTTGCACAGGTGCAGTTCGAACAGAGAATGTGAGTGAAGCACTGTTCATGACAACTTCGAACGTCATCACTTAGGGTCGTAAGTGTTCGAGACTTATAAACAGAGGGTTGGCTACTGGCTTAACGGATATTTATGAGGACGGGCTCCAGCACCGGGCGAGGCCTCGACCAGCACCGGGCGAGCCCTCGACCAGCACCGGGCGAGGCCTCTACCAGCACCGGGCGAGGCCTCGACCAGCACCGGGCGAGCCCTCTACCAGCACCGGGCGAGGCCTCTACCAGCACCGGGCGAGCCCTCGACCAGCACCGGGCGAGGCCTCGACCAGCACCGGGCGAGCCCTTGTGTATATACAACTCTTCAACCGAAACGTTTCATTGCTCATATATCATCGCCATGTACATAATAAAATATTAATAATTTCAGTATTAAATGCAATAAAATGCTGGCAAAATATAATGGCTGATCCCAACACATAATTCTCTTTACCGGGCAATTAATGTGAGCTTTCAGACCAGGCACAAACATAACTGTTCATTATAGTGCTATGTATTATTCAGTGTTTGGCCCGTCTGTTTGATGTCGCAGGTGTGTATATCCAGACACACACACAGCCTCTAAGCTCGTCCAAAATCTTCACATTGAAATCGCAATAACGTGGATATATCTATGAGTAAAATCTTTGACTCGTGTTCGATCCCACCGCCCTGCTCCAAGTATTTTGTCACAACTCTATTAGTACCATTTTCGTCGGTACAGTGTTGTAAGAATAGAATACGTAAAACCGCTGTAATGATTACACCGGCTGGCAACACTGCTGTATCATGCTGGGACACATACAGTACCACAAGACACTGGTATCTCGTACAACGTGGACTCTGATACCCAATGTGGCCTTCTAAAATCAATTAACGTCCGGCAGTATTTCTGGCTGGGATGCTCTTAAACTCATCCTGGTTGATATTTTTTTTTATTTTTTTTTTATTTTTATAAAAGAATTATACAAGGTATAGCAGAACACACAATACATAAACAGAAAGACAAAAACAGGAACAGAATATCATAGAACATCACCAGAACCCAGAAACGCCAGGTACTGAGGCAAACTATAAAACAAACATGAAAAATGGACATACAATAATTACATGGACATGGAAAGACACAACAAGAACGTATACAGAATAAACCAACACACACGACGCACACACACACGCACACACACGCACACACACGCACACACACACGCACACACACGCACACACACAACCACAAAAACAACACAAGGCAAAAAGCACATGGTACACGAAACACATAACATAAACATAAAAATGACTCCTAAGGCGCAGGCACAGTAACATACAGACCCCAAGAAACAAACAGGGGCTAACAGCAATATACAGAGACACAGGTACAACAAACACACACACCAGAAAGAACAAAATAGGGGAAACAAAACAGTGGAAAAACCCACACAGGGCAAAAGCCATGGCCCACGCAGGAGCCAGGAAAGAAACATACCCACACACACACACACACACCAAACCAAACACACCACCACAAGAGCAACCACAGCAACCACACAATGCACACTCAAACACTGCAACACGGACACATCATGAACATTATGCTCTTGAATGAGAGCCACATCCACACGTTGCTCCCGCAGAGCATCCAACAGGCCCAACTGGACCCCAAGAGCATTCTAACCCCGAACATTCAAAGACGCACATACAACAGAGGGCGCCATCGGGACAACCTCAGGACACCCCCAACCCGTCGCGACCCAAAGGCCGCACATCAGCCAGGACCCGAGGGCGCGCACAGCGATCGACACCAGGCACCGCACCGTGCCCCACGGAGGAGCCCTCCGCCGGAGCCTTAGGGCCCCCGCCAATCTGAACATGGGCTGAAGCTCCCCGACGCCCATCCTTAGATAACACGACCACCAGGGGCAACCGCCCACGAAGGGGAGCCACCGGCAGGGGGCACAACTTCCAACACGGAAGACACCACAGAAGACACCACGGCGACGTCAACGCCCTCATCCTCCATTGCATCACGGTCCTCCGCCCACAACCGTCGAGGCGACGCAGCCCGAGCTGAACGACGGCGCTTAACATGAGGCTGCTGTTCGTCGGAACTATGACCCCCAGCAAGGGGCGCCCCAGAAGAACCCGTCGCGGGCGGCCCCATAGCCGAGGCAGTACGCCCACGCACAACAGAAGCCTCCACAGCACGGGGCACAAGTCCACCACCACGCCCGGAGACTGAAGACGGTATCCTGGTTGAGATGGTAGTGTGGGTGTGTGCGCGCGCCTGAGCAATCCAGTGACACGAGTTCAATCCCATTGTACGGCCTCATTATTTTCCTCACATAAAAGTCGCCTGAAGAATGCATTAAACTACAGGTAGCGAGGCTCACAAAAGCTGCGGCATAAACAGCCTAGTTTACTGCTGCAAGCATCGTTGGCCTCAGTGGACCCGTGTTCACCGCTCATCCCCAGGAAACACACAACGTAACCACAACGTTCTTAAGATAATTACGTTGTTACAGCGTTGTACCAACGTAACAATGGTTAAAATAACGTTGTTGATAGGTTGTGTTTGGGGCTGGATGCTCCTCCACGGGCCGCGTTCGATGGCCTTTGTCGTATTCCATCATGCATCGTCACAGTGGAGGGAGGAGAATGTACAGTACAAAATGTGCACCATTACCGCTCTTGTGGTGCTGGAGAGTAACACATATGACATATTCCCGCCCGCGCCGGACCTGTATCATATTTTTATTTGTTGCTGTTTGGAATGTTTTAATTGGTCGTTTACCTTTTGAACCACAAAATAAATTGGATTGGTTTTATATCCTCGACGGCTATACCTTCTCTAATGGCCTCTATGGGTACAGGATGCCCTGAGGGCCACCTTCTCTAGTGGTCTGTACGGGGACAGGATACCCTAGGGCCTCCTACTCTTGGGGGGCCTCTATGGGTACAGGATGCCCTGAGGCCCACCTTCTCTAGTGGCCTCTACGGAAACAAGGACAGGCTACTCTGTTGTTTTTCCTGACCACACCTGTATTTGTCGCCTGTCTCCTGAGACTAGCATCTTTATGGCAGAACTTTATGCTATTTTGTATCCCTTCAACTGCTTTCTCGCTGTCAATCATCGTTGTCGTTGTAGTTGACTCTCGTAGTGCCCTCACGGCTCTCAACTATCCTCATCCGGTGGTAGTCGAAATTCAACACTGGTTATTTCTTATCTCTAGCAGGTTTAAGACAGTCGAGTTTGGTGGGTTCCCAGTATATTGTGTTTCTTTAAATAATCATACTGACGCTGCCAACACCGAGGCTATCCGCACTTGTCCCATCTCCAGTAAAGGTGTTTCTTATTCCGACTTTTTCCCAGTTATTTATTTCTCAATTCCCTGCCCGTTGGCAGAGTTGTTGGTCTTCTGTTATTCGTAACAAACTGCGTGCTCTTAAGAGTAGTGTGTCCCCATGGCCTTCCTCCTACCACCGTAACCGGCGGTGGGAAACAGCTCAGGCAAGGTTACGTATTGGCCATACACGCTTAACTCACGGTTACTTAATGGAGCGCCGCCCTGTACCTTATTGTCCAAACTGCATTGTTCCTCTTACGGTGGTGCATATCCTTGTTGAATGTCGGACTTACAGGACGAGTGTGTGTCGTGCTTCCCGACCGTCCCTCGCGGTCACTTGTCCCTCGATAAAATTCTTGGTGAATCAGGTACCTTTGATATCATTCGCCTTGGCATCGATAGGTTAGGTAGGTTGTTAGGGTTCGTACATTTCTGGTTAGGTAAAACATTTGCATTTTTACAAGAGTGGTAAATGGAGAAGATGGTGCAATGTGTAGTGTTCTCGCAGCCCACCGAGCAACACCCAACTGAGCACGAGAGCACTCACTGGTAACTACCAGCACCAGGCAGATAGATATCTAACGATCTTCTTGAATTTTACGTCCATTTGAGATGGATGCCAAGATCCAACCCGTTCTCGCAAATTTAATAAGTCAATATTGACTTATTAAATATGTGCATAGGTGACATACTTAACATAAGTATTCATTACCTAACCTACTTAGTATGTTAAGATAAGCATCTTATTGCTTCGTAATTACAATTATTACCTAACCTATGCCTATAATAGGTTAAGTAACAATTGTAATTACGAAGCTATAAGATGCTTATTTTAACATACTAAGTAGGTTAGGTAAGGTCGGTGTTTTCTATGAAGCTTTTCAAGGGAAACTATTATGTTTAGTATGTCACCTATGCACGCAACTAATAAGTCAATATTGACTTATTAAATTTGCGAGAACGGGTTGCAAGATCTAACAAGGCTAGTGACCCACGGACAGTTCAGCCTATCCTCAAGCTGTGTTCGTCCAAGCAGTTGCCAACCCTGACTCCTCCTCAGACTATCCTCGTCCAAGTTGCGGTCTACTCTACAGACGCATTCATAAATTTTAACGAACTGTGTATACACAATGATTACTTTTTACATATAGATTAATATCTTAATAAAAGAAAATGTTTGTCCGAGGCTGGAGACCAGACGCTCGGGGCTAGCCTCACGCAACACTCCATGATAACATGGGCATTATTTAGTGTTCCAGTTATGTGTTTGCTGTGAACTTATAGTAATCAAGTGAACAATTTCTCTGGTGACAACAGACACGGTAGTTAAGGTTGTGGTGGAATACCAGCAAGACCAGCGTGGGCTGGCTGGCAGGCCCAGACACTCTGCCTTTTAAGACAACTTTCTCGCGTTTATATTCTACAGGTCACGTCTTGACAACTGCTGTCACTGGTTGAAGGTTTGGTGGGCGTGGTCGTGGGTATGATATGAGGGTGGTGGGCGTGGTGGCCATGGTAGGGGCGTGGTGGCCATGGTAGGGGCGTGGTGGCCATGGTAGGGGCGTGGTGGCCATGGTAGCGGGCGTGGTGGCCATGGTAGGGGCGTGGTGGCCATGTTAGCGGGCGTGGTGGCCATGGTAGGGGCGTGGTGGCCATGGTAGCGGGCGTGGTGGCCATGGTAGGGGCGTGGTGGCCATGGTAGGGGCGTGGTGGCCATGGTAGCGGGCGTGGTGGCCATGGTAGGGGCGTGGTGGCCATGTTAGCGGGCGTGGTGGCCATGGTAGGGGCGTGGTGGCCATGGTAGCGGGCGTGGTGGCCATGGTAGGGGCGTGGTGGCCATGGTAGGGGCGTGGTGGCCATGGTAGGGGCGTGGTGGCCATGGTAGGGGCGTGGTGGCCATGGTAGGGGCGTGGTGGCCATGGTAGCGGGCGTGGTGGCCATGGTAGGGGCGTGGTGGCCATGTTAGCGGGCGTGGTGGCCATGGTAGGGGCGTGGTGGCCATGGTAGCGGGCGTGGTGGCCATGGTAGGGGCGTGGTGGCCATGTTAGCGGGCGTGGTGGCCATGGTAGGGGCGTGGTGGCCATGGTAGGGGCGTGGTGGCCATGGTAGGGGCGTGGTGGCCATGGTAGCGGGCGTGGTGGCCATGGTAGCGGGCGTGGTGGCCATGGTAGCGGGCGTGGTGGCCATGGTAGGGGCGTGGTGGCCATGGTAGCGGGCGTGGTGGCCATGGTAGGGGCGTGGTGGCCATGTTAGCGGGCGTGGTGGCCATGGTAGGGGCGTGGTGGCCATGGTAGCGGGCGTGGTGGCCATGGTAGGGGCGTGGTGGCCATGTTAGCGGGCGTGGTGGCCATGGTAGGGGCGTGGTGGCCATGGTAGGGGCGTGGTGGCCATGGTAGGGGCGTGGTGGCCATGGTAGCGGGCGTGGTGGCCATGGTAGCGGGCGTGGTGGCCATGGTAGGGGCGTGGTGGCATGGTAGCGGGCGTGGTGGCCATGGTAGGGGCGTGGTGGCCATGGTAGGGGCGTGGTGGCCATGGTAGGGGCGTGGTGGCCATGGTAGGGGCGTGGTGGCCATGGTAGGGGCGTGGTGGCATGGTAGGGGCGTGGTGGCCATGGTAGGGGCGTGGTGGCATGGTAGCGGGCGTGGTGGCCATGGTAGGGGCGTGGTGGCCATGGTAGGGGCGTGGTGGCCATGGTTGTGGGCGTGGTGGCCATGGTAGGGGCGTGGTGGCCATGGTAGGGGCGTGGTGGCCATGGTAGGGGTGTGGTGGCCATGGTAGGGGCGTGGTGGCCATGGTAGGGGCGTGGTGGCCATGGTAGGGGCGTGGTGGCCATGGTAGGGGCGTGGTGGCCATGGTAGGGGCGTGGTGGCCATGGTAGGGGCGTGGTGGCCATGGTTGTGGGCGTGGTGATCGTCGTATTGGTATAGTGGCCATAAAAAGATACAAAAATGTATAAACAAATTTCGATGAACATAAGAGTCAGGGCCAAGATGACTAACCTGTGAGCGTACACACATCAAACCTCGTTACAATCCACTACTTTTGTTAGAGTTTCCAAAATAGCCAAAAGCGACGTACTGCAGAAAGCAATCATTGCTCACCTGAAAACAGGAGTTTATATAGTTTTGAAGAAGAACAAATTAAATCATCCGCTTACCTTGTGAGCATATGAGGAGGAGGACGACTCGAAGGGTCTCTGAGAGACGAGCTACGAGCTCCATGACTCAAGGTGGACCAGACCTCGGCACTCGAGGAGCAGGAGCAGTCCTTCAAGATGGACCAGACCTCGGCACTCGAGGAGCAGGAGCAGTCCTTCAAGATGGACCAGACCTCAGCACTCGAGGAGCAGGAGCAGTCCTTCAAGATGGACCTGATCTCGGCACTCGAGGAGCAGGAGCAGTCCTTCAAGATGGACCAGACCTCGGCACTCGAGGAGCAGGAGCAGTCCTTCAAGATGGACCAGACCTCAGCACTCGAGGAGCAGGAGCATTCCTTCAAGATGGACCAGACCTCGGCACTCGAGGAGCAGCAATAGTCCTCTCAAGTCAGTGGATAAGCACTGGCTCTTTACCTAGTGTAAAAACAGAGGTTCACGGGAGAGAAGAGAAGTATGGCGACTAACGCAGTTGTCTCCAAAGAGATTAAGTCGTTCCTCGTGTTCCTTCAGAGGGAAGATGAAGGCACCATTTGTCAAGATTTCTCTATACTATAAATTCTTCACTATTCTTCGCTGTGATATAAATTATTGAATGTTCTTCGCAATTATGTAAATTCTTTACTGTTCTTTGCTATATAAATACTTAACTGTGATATAACTTCTTCACTGTTAGTTGCTATGATATATGATCTTCACTGTTCTTCTCTACAATATAAATTCTTAAATTGTTCACTAGAACGTGACGTTTCTGAGCTGCATCAGCTGTTAGTCGCACACTTTAACAGTTAACACACGTGTTGACAGCTGCTGCTTTTACAGGTGTTAATAACGCCACTGTGAATACAGGTGTTGATGACGTCATCACTCACCTTCTCTTTTTTTAATCTCATTTTCTTGTTTTCTCTGTTTGTAGTTTTTGTTTGTCAGTTTGCTGTTTGTTCGTTTGCCCGGATGTTTCTCGTGCATATTTTAATGTGACTCTGTCATTTATCCACATATGTCGCTCCGTCCTGACATGTGTTCTATTGTTGGGAGTGTGAGATATCAAATCTCTAAAAATTCATAGCAAGATAACAATTCATAGCAAGATAACAAGTTTATAGTGTTCAGTCTTCTTACTACGGCCAATCTTCTCCTCGGAGATATGTCTGTCTCCTAAGCACTCGGGCGTCTTAGACACACCTTCATCCTGAAAATGAAAAGAAAGTGATTATAAGATGTAATCCATAATATCATTGGCTTGGAGAAGAGGAGAGTTGAACTGTGGCCTCAAAAGTAGGAGACTGTTGTCCTACCAACCAGGCCATGAGTGCCCACAATAAGGAAGGCTCTCTGAGGTACCTAACTGGTACCCAACTGAGACTTTAAGCCTTCCCCTGGAGCACCACTTAGGTGCCTGGAGACATCCCCAGTATCCTTGTCAGATAAGATACAAGCCACAATAGCGTGGGTGTTACATTTTAATTCACTTAGATCACTGGAAATTTAAACTCTGGCCTCGAAAGAAAGGGATTATATACTAAATGTGAAATATTATATATGCTTGTAAACACTATAATTCCCATTGTCGGGGACAGAATGCCTGTATATAGGTCTATCGAAGTCTCATTTGGCTACCTACTGATCTGCAGGAAGCAACCCACAACAGTTGCCTTACTCCCGGGTACCGAAACGGTCAGGGTAAAGCTTGGATCCTAAATTTGTATTCTGTTGACATGGAACAAACTTTAAATGATAAAATACTGAAAGCCATACGGTGGGATCGAACCCGGGTCCCTGGACTCCCAGGCGCACATGTGTGCTCAACATGGTACTCGTGCCCGGGGCGTCTAGGGCGGCAGGTTCGATCCCATCGTATGGCCTCGATATTTCCTCCCGGGTACATCACGTTCTTGGGAGTTCATTGTGCAAAACTTACAATGTTTGTTGAAGAGGAAGGTGAGTCCTGCAGCGCCGCTCAGCGGGCCAATAATGGCACCATTTTTAGTTAGCTTATATAAACAAGACTTTGTGGATATATATGATGTTAGTGGTGTGGTTCAAAATATTTATCGGAGAGAGAGAGAGAGAGAGAGAGAGAGAGAGAGAGAGAGAGAGAGAGAGAGAGAGAGAGAGAGAGAGAGAGAGAGAGAGAGAGAGAGGGAGAGAGAGAGAGAGAGAGAGAGAGATGAGAGAGAGAGAGAGAGAGAGAGAGAGAGAGAGGAACACAGCTTACAAACTGCAGCTGGAGAATATCGTCCACCTGGTGGTGTCTGTGAGGGGGGAGGGGGGGGGGGCAGGGGGCCAGAATAGTATTACAAAAGTTGAGACGACTGTCTTAGACAAGTGCAGCACACGACTACCGGTTCTGGCAGCACTCACCAGTCCTCACTCAGGACCTGCTGTGTTCATCCAGGTGTCACGCTAAAGACTATCAAGCCAACAGTCTTCATGCTAAGGTCAATGTAGCCAGCAGTGTCAGTGAGGCAAGGCGGTAGGATCGAACCCGCATCCCAGGACTCCCCAGACTCTACCGAGTGAGTTATGATGAGCTCAAGAGTATCAGGAGCAGATGTTCTACATCACCTTACTCGGATCTCATTCTGCAAACGCATAATGTTTATTGCTGGACTGGTCGACACAGGGGACGGCCTCGCTTCATGCAGGTCGGCGTTCGATCCTAGATTGTCCAAGTGGTTGGGCATAGTTCTTTCACTCCGTCTTCATATCTCTACTGCTTGTCCGGATATCCGAACTTCTTGTCTTCATGTCCCCAGTTTCTTGTCCTCATATCTCATGTCCTCGTCCTCATGTCCCAGTTCTTAGTCTGTCTCATATCCACTTCAAGTACCACATAATCAACTCATTACCTTGCCTTACCAGCCTCTAATGCGGCTACCAATAAAGTACCACACACACACTACACCAAGACACCTTACCAGCCTCTAATGCGGCTACCAATAAAGTACCACACACACACACACTACACCAAGACAATCATCAGTGCAAGAAAATGCTTAAATTTTATATTTATTCAAATAGTTAAAAAGTTCGCAGGTGGAGATTTTTTAGCAGTTATTACAGGCGTGATACTCGAGGTGCTCGGCCCTCCACAACCACATTTCGGTCCGTCCTGGACCATTCTCAAGTGGACTTGAGAATGGTCCAGGACGGACCGAAACGTCGTTGTCCCTTCACTTTCTAGTGTGTGTGGTCTGGTCAACATACTTCACCCACGTTACTATGACTCATCGCCTGCACTAGGAGTGCATATTTAGGACTAGGGCAGACGAGGGCTTATTTAGGACTAGGGCAGACGAGGGCTTATGTAGGACTAGGTTAGGTTTTGGGTTAGGGTAATATGTGGGGTGTTGGTGGAGGGGTCTCTAGTGGAACTGGTGGAGGAGGATTAATGTTGACATGGAGACATTAGTTGATGATAGCGAGTATACCGACAGACGAGGCGATTGACAGTGGAAGTGTTCGAGGGGAATGGGAACTGGGGATGTGTGGGAAGGGGGGAGAGAAGAGTTGGAAAGGGAAGAGTAGGTAAGGGGACAGGCAGCAGCAGCAGCAGGCAGCAGCAGCAGCAGGCAGCAGCAGCAGCAGCAGCAGCAGCAGCAGCAGCAGCAGCAGCAGCAGGCAGCAGACAGTGGAGGTGACAGGTGCAACCATCACCAAGGTTTACGGGTCGCTCTCCTCACGTAATTACCACACGAGTGAGGTCGTAGGCCCGAGGCCCTGACTTAAGACGACCCTTTACACGAGTGTTGTCTGGAGACCCTGACTTAAGACGACCCTTAACACGAGTGTTGTCTGGAGACCCTGACTTAAGACGACCCTTAACACAAGTGTTGTCTGGAGACCCTAACTTAAGACGACCCTTAACACAAGTGTTGTCTGGAGAACCCCCCCCCCATCTCTCTCTCTCTCTCTCTCTCTCTCTCTCTCTCTCTCTCTCTCTCTCTCTCTCTCTCTCTCTCTCTCTCTCTCTCTCTCTCTATTTCTCTCTCTCTCTCTATTTCTCTCTCTCTCTCTCTCTCTATTTCTCTCTCTCTCTCTATTTTTTTTTCTCTCTCTCTCTCTCTCTCTCTCTCTCTCTCTCTCTCTCTCTCTCTCTCTCTCTCTCTCTCTCTCTCTCTCTCTCTCTCTCTCTCTCTCTATTTCTCTCTCTCTCTCTCTCTCTCTCTCTCTCTCTCTCTCTCTCTCTCTCTCTATTTCTCTCTCTCTCTCTCTATTTCTCTCTCTCTCTCTCCCTCTCTCTCTCTCTCTCTCTCTCTCTCTCTCTCTCTCTCTCTCTCTCTCTCTCTCTCTCTCTCTCTCTCTCTCTCTCTCTCTCTCTCTCTCTCTCACACACAGTTGCATACATACAACTGGAAGAGATTCTTCAGCCTTGCTCTTGACAGGCGAACAATTTGGTTTAGCATGTAAATGGCAAGATTAAAACCATTTGTTTGTTGGTGGGAAATCCGAGGTCGACTCTACACCCCCCCCCCAACACACACACATCGGGGGTGGGGGGGGGGGTGGCTCGTGGCTGAGTGGACAGCGCTTGGTGGTCGTAGCCCTAATGCCCCAGGTTCGATTCCCAGCAGAGGCGGAAACAAATGGGCAGTTTCTTTCACCCCGATCGTTCTGTTCACCTGGCAGTAAACAGGTACCTGGGAGCCAGACAGCTGCTACGGGCTGCTTACTGGGGATGTGTACTCACCTGTTTGTGTCTGCAGGATCGAGTATTGACTCTTGGATCCCGCCTTTCGAGCCATCGGTTGTTTACAGCAATGACTCCTGTCCCATTTCTATATCATATCTCGTTTTAAAATTCTGAATAGAATTTGCTTCCACAACCTGCTCCATAAGTGCATTCCATTTTCCCACTACTCTCACGCTAAAGGAAAACTTCCTAAAATCTCTGTTACTCATCTGAGTTTGAGCTTCCACCCATGTCCCCTCGTTCAGTTACTATTCCGTGAGTACATTTCGTCTATTTCCACTCTGTCAATCTCCCCTAAGTATTTTATATGTTTCTATCATATCTCCTCTCTCCCTCCTTTTCTCTAGTGTCGTAAGGTTCAGTTCCCTCAGACGCTCTTCATATCCCATCCCTCGTAACTCTGGGACAAGCCTCGTCGCCAACCTCTGAACCTTCTCCAGTTTCCTTATGTGTTTCTTCAGGTGGGGGCTCCATGATGGCGCGGCATACTCTGAGACTGGTCTCACGTAGGCAGTGTAAAGCGCCCTAAAAGCCTCCTCACTTAGGTTTCTGAATAAAGTTCTAATTTTCGCCAGCGTAGAGTACGCTGCTGTCGTTATCCTATTTATATGTGCCTCATGAGTTAGATTAGGTGTCACATCCACTCCCAGGTCTCTTTCTCGAATCGTTACAGGTAGGCAGTTCCCCTTCATTGTGTACTGTCCCTTTGGTCGCCTTAACTTTACATTTGCTCGTATTGAACTCCAGTAGCCATTTCTATGATAATCTTTGCAACCTGTTCAAGTCCTCTTGGAGGATCCTACAATCCTCATCTGTTACAACTCTTTTCATCAACTTTGCTTCATCCGCAAACATTGACATGTATGATTCCACTCCTGTAAACATATCATTTATGTAAATTAGAAAGAGGATTGGCCCCAGCACCGATCCTTGAGGTACTCCACTTGTTACTGTTCGCCAGTCCGACTTCTCGCCCCTTACCACTACCCTCTGGCTCCTTCCTGTTAGGTAGTTCCTCACCCATGCTAGGGCCTTTCCGCTTACTCCTGCCTGCCTCTCAAGTTTGAATAGCAGTCTCATGTGCGGTACTGTATCAAAGGCCTTTTGGCAGTCAAGAAATATGCAGTCTGCCCAGCCTTCTCTGTGCTGCCTTATCCTTGTTACTTTGTCTTAGAATTCTAAAAGGTTTGTGTGTGTGTACTCACCTAGTTGTACTCACCTAGTTGTGTTTGCGGGGGTTGAGCTCTGGCTCTTTGGTCCCGCCTCTCAACCGTCAATCAACAGGTGTACAGATTCCTGAGCCTATCGGGCTCTGTCATATCTACACTTGAAACTGTGTATGGAGTGAGCCTCCACCACATCACCCCCTAATGCATTCCATTTGTCAACCACTCTGACACTAAAAAAGTTCTTTCTAATATCTCTGTGGCTCATTTGGGCACTCAGTTTCCACCTGTGCCCCCTTGTGCGTGTTCCCCTTGTGTTAAATAGACTGTCTTTATCTACCCTATCAATCCTCTTCAGAATCTTGAATGTGGTGATCATGTCCCCCCTAACTCTTCTGTCTTCCAGCGAAGTGAGGTTTAATTCCCGTAGTCTCTCCTCGTAGCTCATACCTCTCAGCTCGGGTACTAGTCTGGTGGCAAACCTTTGAACCTTTTCCAGTTTAGTCTTATCCTTGACTAGATATGGACTCCATGCTGGGGCTGCATACTCCAGGATTGGCCTGACATATGTGGTATACAAAGTTCTGAATGATTCTTTACACAAGTTTCTGAATGCCGTTCGTATGTTGGCCAGCCTGGCATATGCCGCTGATGTTATCCGCTTGATATGTGCTGCAGGAGACAGGTCTGGCGTGATATCAACCCCCAAGTCTTTTTCCTTCTCTGACTCCTGAAGAATTTCCTCTCCCAAATGATACCTTGTATCTGGCCTCCTGCTCCCTACACCTATCTTCATTACATTACATTTGGTTGGGTTAAACTCTAACAACCATTTGTTCGACCATTCCTTCAGCTTGTCTAGGTCTTCTTGAAGCCTCAAACAGTCCTCTTCTGTTTTAATCCTTCTCATAATTTTAGCATCGTCCGCAAACATTGAGAGAAATGAATCGATACCCTCCGGGAGATCATTTACATATATCAGAAACAAGATAGGACCGAGTACAGAGCCCTGTGGGACTCCACTGGTGACTTCACGCCAATCGGAGGTCTCACCCCTCACCGTAACTCTCTGCTTCCTATTGCTTAGATACTCCCTTATCCACTGGAGCACCTTACCAGCTACACCTGCCTGTCTCTCCAGCTTATGTACCAGCCTCTTATGCGGTACTGTGTCAAAGGCTTTCCGACAATCCAAGAAAATGCAGTCCGCCCAGCCCTCTCTTTCTTGCTTAATCTGTGTCACCTGATCGTAGAATTCTATCAAGCCTGTAAGGCAAGATTTACCCTCCCTGAATCCATGTTGGCGATTTGTCACGAAGTCCCTTCTCTCCAGATGTGTTACCAGGTTTTTTCTCACGATCTTCTCCATCACCTTGCATGGTATACAAGTCAAGGACACTGGCCTGTAGTTCAGTGCCTCTTGTCTGTCGCCCTTTTTGTATATTGGGACCACATTCGCCGTCTTCCATATTTCTGGTAGGTCTCCCGTCTCTAGTGATTTACTATACACTATGGAGAGTGGCAAGCAAAGTGCCTCTGCACACTCTTTCAGTACCCATGGTGAGATCCCATCTGGACCAACCGCCTTTCTAACATCCAGATCCAGCAGGTGTCTCTTGACCTCCTCTCTCGTAATTTCGAACTCCTCCAAGGCCGCCTGGTTTACCTCCCTTTCTCCTAGCACAGTGACCTCACCCTGTTCTATTGTGAAGACCTCCTGGAACCTCTTGTTGAGTTCCTCACACACCTCTCTGCCATTCTCTGTATACCTGTCCTCGCCTGTTCTAAGTTTCAATACCTGTTCTTTCACTGTTGTTTTCCTTCTGATGTGACTGTGGAGTAGCTTTGGTTCGGTCTTGGCTTTGTTTGCTATATCATTTTCAAAATTTTTCTCTGCTTCTCTTCTCACCCTGACGTACTCATTCCTGGTTCTCTGGTATCTCTCCCTGCTGTCTGGTGTTCTGTTATTCCGGAAGTGTGTGTGTGTGTGTGTGTGTGTGTGTGTGTGTGTGTGTGTGTGTGTGTGTGTGTGTGTGTGTGTGTGTGTGTGTGTGTGTGTGTGTGTGTGTGTGTGTGTACTCACCTAGTTGTACTCACCTAGTTGTGTTTGCGGGGGTTGAGCTCTGGCTCTTTGGTCCCGCCTCTCAACCGTCAATCAACAGGTGTACAGATTCCTGAGCCTATCGGGCTCTGTCATATCTACACTTGAAACTGTGTATGGAGTCAGCCTCCACCACATCACCCCCTAATGCATTCCATTTGTCAACCACTCTGACACTAAAAAAGTTCTTTCTAATATCTCTGTGGCTCATTTGGGCACTCAGTTTCCACCTGTGTCCCCTTGTGCGTGTTCCCCTTGTGTTAAATAGACTGTCTTTATCTACCCTATCAATCCCCTTCAGAATCTTGAATGTGGTGATCATGTCCCCCCTAACTCTTCTGTCTTCCAGCGAAGTGAGGTTTAATTCCCGTAGTCTCTCCTCGTAGCTCATACCTCTCAGCTCGGGTACTAGTCTGGTGGCAAACCTTTGAACCTTTTCCAGTTTAGTCTTATCCTTGACTAGATATGGACTCCATGCTGGGGCTGCATACTCCAGGATTGGCCTGACATATGTGGTATACAAAGTTCTGAATGATTCTTTACACAAGTTTCTGAATGTGTGTGTGTGTGTGTGTGTGTGTGTGTGTGTGTGTGTGTGTGTGTGTGTGTGTGCGTGCGTGTGTGTGTGTGTGTGTGTGTGTGTGTGTGTGTGTGTGTGTGTGTGTGTGTGTGTGTGTGTGTGTGTGTGCGTGTGTGTGTGTGTGTGTGTGTGTGTATGTGTGTGTGTGTGTGTGTGTGTGTGTGTGTGTGTGTGTGTGTGTGTGTGTGTGTGTGCGTGTGTGTGTGCGTGTGTGTGTGTGTGTGTGTGTGTGTGTGTGTGTGTGTGTGTGTGTGTGTGTATGTGTGTGTGTGTGTGTGTGTGTGTGTGTGTGTGTGTGTGTGTGTGTGTGTGTGCGTGTGTGTGTGTGTGTGTGTGTGTGTGTGTGTGTGTGTGTGTGTGTGTGTGTGTGTGTGTGTGTGTGTGTGTGTGTGTGTGTATGTGTGTGTGTGTGTGTGTGTGTGTGTGTGTGTGTGTGTGTGTGTGTGTGTGTGCGTGTGTGTGTGTATGTGTGTGTGTGTGTGTGTGTGTACTCTCCTAGTTGTGCTTGCGGGGGTTGAGCTCTGGCTCTTTGGTCCCGCCTCTCAACTGTCAATCAACTGGTGTACAGGTTCCTGAGCCTACTGGGCTCTATCATATCTTCATTTGAAACTGTGTATGGAGTCAGCCTCCACCACATCATTACTTAATGCATTCCACTTGTTAACTACTGACACTGAAAAAAATCTTTCTAATGTCTCTTCGGCTCATTTGGATACTAAGTTTCCACATGTGTCCTTTTGTTCTTGTTCCACCCGTGCTGAAGAGTTTGTCTTTATCCACCCTGTCAATTTCCCTGAGAATTTTGTAGGTGGTTATCATGTCTCCCCTTACTCTTGTGTTTTCCAGGGACGTGATGTTCAGCTCCCTTAGCCTTTCCTCGTAGCTCATACCTCTCGAGTTCCGTGACGAGTCTGGTGGCGTACCGCTGAATCTTCTCTAACTTTGTCTTGTGTTTAACTAGGTATGGACACCAGGCTGGAGCTGCATGTGTGCGTGTTAGAGACAAATATATGTAGACGATATCACAGAGAAAAAATAAATTGCTTAGAAAGGCGGGGTCCAAGAGCTAATAGCTTGATTCTGCAGACACAAATGATAAACGCACACACACACACACACACACCCACACACACACACACACACACACACACACACACACACACACACACACACACACACACACACACACACACACACACACACACACACACACACCCACACACACACACACACACACACACACACACCCACACACACACACACACACACACACACACACACACACACACACACACACACACACACACACACACACACACACACACACACACACACTCACACACACACCTGCTCCTCCCACAAACATACACCCGTACTCCCAGACATAAACACCCCCCCCCCTCTTCCCTCACACACATAAAGAACCCTTAAAAATCTCTTTTCAAAGAGAAACGAAATCCATAAATTTATGCGAGTGTTTAAGTGGACTCAGAGTTCCAAACTTAGGAAAGATGGTGGAGCAGCCGTCGTCTGGGGAGTTGTCTTGAACTTTCCCAGAACAAAGAAAGTTAATTTTTTTTTCCTCATTACTTAAGGACATAAGAACATAAGAATTAAGGACACTGCAGAATGTCTATTAGCGTATCTTCCTAAGTTTATATGTTCATTTATGGTACAAATCACGGAGTAGCATAATAGACCAAGGATCACTGGATTGTTTCCAGCGTAGGGTAAACACATGAATGAGTTTGGGTGGAGATACATATACGAGCTGTCTCGTATAGGCCAATAGAACGGAGCTGTCTCGTATAGGCCAATAGAACGGAGCTGTCTCGTATAGGCCAATAGACCTCCAGCTTTCTTCATTCTTATGTTGTTCGTATGGTCTTAATTTACCCACGTGTTGTGACAATATATACCCACACCCTTATATTATATGTCCAAACTGTACTCTTTAAAAATGTGCAAATACGCGAAAACGCTCGGATTACTTTCGTTTTCACGTAATATAAATGGATACTTACGCATCTCTTCTGTGATGGAGTGTGTGGATGCAAGGCATTGTACACGAGACTGCTTCTCACTAGTGTGGAGCCTCTCTTTAATTTACAGCAGGTCGTGGACACGAATCTTAAATTAGTTGTGACTGATTCCATTCCTTGAACGATCTGACTTGTGAGATGTAAAGTGTTAACCATCCGGTAGTAGAGATAGAATTGTTTATACCAAGGCAAGAGCTTGTTTTGTAATCCCACTGATGTTCCTAGTGTTGGTAATCCCACTGATGCTCCTAGTGTTGGTAATCCCACTGATGTTCCTAGTGTTTGTAATCCTACTGATGCTCCTAGTGTTTGTAATCCCACTGATGCTCCTAGTGTTGGTAATCCCACTGATGCTCCTAGTGTTGGTAATCCCACTGATGCTCCTAGTGTTGGTAATCCCACTGATGCTCCTAGTGTTGGTAATCCCACTGATGCTCCTAGTGTTGGTAATCCCACTGATGCTCCTAGTGTTGGTAATCCCACTGATCCTCCTAGTGTTTGTAATCCCACTGATCCTCCTAGTGTTTGTAATCCCACTGATGCTCCTAGTGTAGTGTTTGTAATCCCACTGATGCTCCTAGTGTAGTGTTTGTAATCCCACTGATGCTCCTAGTGTTTGTAATCCCACTGATGCTCCTAGTGTTTGTAATCCCACTGATGCCCCTAGTGTTTGTAATCCCACTGATGCTCCTAGTGTTTGTAACCCCACTGATGCTCCTAGTGTTTGTAATCCTACTGGTGCTCCTAGTGTTTGTAACCCCACTGATGTTCCTAGTGTTGGTAATCCCACTGATGCTCCTAGTGTTTGTAATCCTACTGATGCTCCTAGCGTTTGTAATCCTACTGATGCTCCTAGTGTTTGTAATCCCACTGATGCTCCTAGTGTTGGTAATCCCACTGATGTTCCTAGTGTTTGTAATCCTACTGATGCTCCTAGTGTTTGTAATCCCACTGATGCTCCTAGTGTTGGTAATCCCACTGATGTTCCTAGTGTAGTGTTTGTAATCCCACTGGTGCTCCTAGTGTAGTGTTTGTAATCCCACTGATGCTCCTAGTGTAGTGTTGGTAATCCCACTGATGCTCCTAGTGTAGTGTTGGTAATCCCACTGATGCTCCTAATGTTTGTAATCCTACTGATGCTCCTAGTGTGTGTAATCCCACTGATGCTCCTAGTGTTGGTAATCCCACTGATGTTCCTAGTGTTTGTAATCCTACTGATACTCCTAGTGCTTGTAATCCCACTGATGCTCCTAGTGTTGGTAATCCCACTGATGTTCCTAGTGTTTGTAATCCTACTGATGCTCCTAGTGTTTGTAAGCCCACTGATGCTCCTAGTGTGGTAATCCCACTGATGCTCCTAGTGTAGTGTTTGTAATCCCACTGGTGCTCCTAGTGTAGTGTTTGTAATCCCACTGATGCTCCTAGTGTAGTGTTGGTAATCCCACTGATGCTCCTAGTGTTTGTAATCCTACTGATGCTCCTAGTGTTTGTAATCCCACTGATGCTCCTAGTGTTGGTAATCCCACTGATGATCCTAGTGAAGTGTTTGTAATCCCACTGATGCTCCTAGTGTAGTGTTGGTAATCCCACTGATGCTCCTAGTGAAGTGTTTGTAATCCCACTGATGCTCCTAGTGTAGTGTTTGTAATCCCACTGATGCTCCTAGTGTTTGTAATCCCACTGATGCTCCTAGTGTTGGTAATCCCACTGATCCTCCTAGAGAAGCAGCAAGGTAAAAGATGTTGTCCATCATCAGACCATCTTAAGCCTGTCTCTAGAAACTCTCTTACGAGCTTCATATTGTCTCCCTCCAGTTATATATATATCTTCTGTGAGATTACCAGCACTCTGATCTCCTGCACAATATTACCAGTACTGTGATCTCTCCACGCTGGAGCAATAATGGTCTTAACATCTAGAGGAAAGTGTCAAACGTAATGTAATATGACTTAGCGAGCAGGCTTGCTCAGTCCTACAGGACCACCAGCGTGTCCTACAGGACCACCAGTGTGTCCTACAGGACCACTAGTGTGTCCTACAGGACCACCAGTGTGTCTTACAGGACCACCAGTGTGTCCTACAGGACCACTAGTGTGTCCTATAGGACCACCAGCGTGTCCTACAGGACCACCAGTGTGTCCTACAGGACCACCAGTGTGTCCTACAGGACCACTAGTATGTCCTACAGGACCACCAGTGTGTCCTACAGGACCACCAGTGTGTCCTACAGGACCACCAGTGTGTCCTACAGGACCACCAGTGTGTCCTACAGGACCACCAGTGTGTCTTACAGGACCACCAGCGTGTCCTACAGGACCACCAGTGTGTCCTACAGGACCACCAGTGTGTCTTACAGGACCACCAGCGTGTCCTACAGGACCACCAGTGTGTCCTACAGGACCACCAGTGTGTCCTACAGGACCACCAGTGTGTCCTACAGGACCACCAGTGTGTCCTACAGGACCACCAGTGTGTCCTACAGGACCACCAGCGTGTCCTACAGGACCACCAGTGTGTCCTACAGGACCACCAGTGTGTCCTACAGGACCACCAGCGTGTCCTACAGGACCACCAGTGTGTCCTACAGGACCACCAGTGTGTCCTACAGGACCACCAGTGTGTCCTACAGGACCACCAGTGTGTCCTACAGGACCACCAGCGTGTCCTACAGGACCACCAGTGTGTCCTACAGGACCACCAGTGTGTCCTACTGGACCACCAGTGTGTCCTGCAGGACCACCAGTGTGTCCTACAGGACCACCAGTGTGTCCTACTGGACCACCAGTGTGTCCTGCAGGACCACCAGCGTGTCCTACAGGACCACCAGTGTGTCCTACAGGACCACCAGTGTGTCCTACAGGACCACCAGCGTGTCCTACAGGACCACCAGTGTGTCCTACAGGACCACCAGTGTGTCCTACAGGACCACCAGCGTGTCCTACAGGACCACCAGCGTGTCCTACAGGACCACCAGTGTGTCCTACAGGACCACCAGTGTGTCCTACAGGACCACCAGCGTGTCCTACAGGACCACCAGTGTGTCCTACAGGACCACCAGCGTGTCCTACAGGACCACCAGTGTGTCCTACAGGACCACCAGTGTGTCCTACAGGACCACCAGTGTGTCCTACAGGACCACCAGTGTGTCCTACAGGACCACCAGTGTGTCCTACAGGACCACCAGTGTGTCCTACAGGACCACCAGTGTGTCCTACAGGACCACCAGCGTGTCCTACAGGACCACCAGCGTGTCCTACAGGACCACGAGTGCGTCTCTTGTCGTCCTCCTCTGCCCTTTGTGGTGATAATTGTCTTCCATAGTTGTGACCATTACTTTATAACGAAGCCTCTCCATCTCTATCCATTTCTAAATCTGTAAAGGAAGCAAATCCTTCACCAAGAGTTGTGTTTACCGAAGTCCACAAGTTGTCAGCAAGAAGGTCTCTCTCATGGGTCTGGTTATTGACTCTTGTCCCGTTGATTTTCAGAGTTGTTTTTGTAGTGAAATTTTAATGTCTGTTCTATTGGGTCTGTTATTTACACAACCCCTTGGTGTTGGCCAATACTATAGCTTGGAATTGTCTGACGGGGACATTCCCAGTGGACTTATCTTTCTTGGAGGCCAGCAGAGGCGGGGTGATGGGAGGAGTGGCGTGCAGGGAGGAGTGCGTGTGCTCTACACACGCACTCTTGAGTGCTCTAGAGACGCCTGCCGCTGACACTCGTACATACAGGTCACACACAATTATCATGTTGCTATTGTTGCGGCCTTGTGTTCGTCTGGTGAGGGACGGCCTTGCCCTCACGGCTACCTCTCTACCAGCTTGCTAGAGAATATGTTGAGCGTTGTTGCTGCGTGTGTACTGTGCCCGCACACGCTTCTCTCAGCCTGCTCCTCTCACGGACAGTTCTCTCAAGTGTGGCTGGCAGTGTGTGTGGGAGAGACCTTGTGAGTGCCGGTGGCTGGCACCACCACAACATGTAGACTCGGAGCTTTGTAATGTATTCGTGGTTGGAGTTTCCTTCCCTCGTCACTGTTGAATGTTGTGGCCAGGGTAGCTATAGGGATACACCGGTGACCAAGGTCACCTGCAGGGTGCCGCGTACTCTACTGGCCCACTGGAAAACGTCCCTGGACTCTTCGTGATCTTCAGGCTCTTATCCCAAAGAGAACTTTGATATATGGACAAATATACTAAGGGTACTGGAGCGTAGCGTTCACTGACCGACTCAAAGACCATGTGAACGAAAATTTCGGCTACAAACGCTGACGCTTCAACTGTTGTTTCTCTTGTCGATATATGTCCGGCCGTCATATTGTAAAATCTTGTCTCTGGTGATGTGTTGGATAGCTGCTTGTGCGGCCTTTATTGGTGGTGGCCACACTCCGGCCACTCCCACCTCTCCTCTTGTCTCACTTTTATGCATGTCGAAGAGTTCGGCTGCTTTTGTTGGTGCTTCACGTTGTGGTATACTGGGATAGAGACCACATCCAGGGGGGAATGGCAGGTCCCCGGCACGACTGGGTCTCTCATGTTTTGGAGTCGTGCCAGAAAGTCCGCTGTATCCTGCAGTCTTTCCGACAGGAACTCCAGCAAAGCGTGCGCCGCGCTGTACATGCTAGGTCAGTGGGCCTTGTGGGGGCGTGACACCCACTAGGTACTGGTCTCCCTCGCCAGGTGTTTGTTGTTTCCTGTAGCACTTTGTGGACTTTTGGCAGTACATAAAGAGAGGGAATCTCTGGCTCAAGGCCAACAAAACCGTCTCGAGGTGTTGCTTCCAGTAGACCGTCGCCGCTAAATTATAATGTTTCTGATCATTTTGCTTCTTGTCTTTGGTATTCGTGTTGCTTCCTTGAATTTGCATCAAGACCTGTCATTCTGATTCATTCCACTTGTCTGCTACTGTGCCGCTGGAGCACTTGCATCTTTACATCCTTATTGCTCATCTCAGAACATCACACCTGCATGGATATTGCTGTGTATTTGCACTTTTGAATTCACTTTCCCTCTGCCTCCGAAGGTGTAAAGTTGTACCTTAGCGAAACGCGTCAGGCTAATTAAAAGTGCAAAACGGTCTTTGGAGAGAGTTAATTTCTTCAACTTTTACCCAGATGAAAAAAACTGTCACAATTTCTGTATTATTTCCGAAAATTAAGTGTAATGACGCGTGTTTACATTACTCATAACATGTTGACTTCTTCATGATGTACACACACACACACACACACACACACACACACACACACACACACACACACACACACACACACACACACACACACACACACACACACACACACGCACACACACACACACACACACACACACACACACACACACACACACACACACACACACACACACACACACGTGTGTGTGTGTGTCCAAATGCCCAATCTCTGTGCCCAAATGAGCCACAGAGATATTAGAAAGAACTTTTTTAGTGTCAGAGTGGTTGACAAATGGAATGCATTAGGAAGTGATGTGGTGGAGGCTGACTCCATACACAGTTTCAAGTGTAGATATGATAGAGCCCAATAGGCTCAGGAACCTGTACACCAGTTGATTGACAGTTGAGAGGCGGGACCAAAGAGCCAGAGCTCAACCCCCGCAAGCACAACTAGGTGAGTACACACACACACACACACACACACACACACACACACACACACACACACACACACACACACACACACACACACACACACACACACACATGTTTATGCATATACAGTATATAATTGTATCATTATTACTGTCATTAGTTATTTGTTAATATTAATATATATTTTCCACTGTATAATATATATATATATATATATATATATATATATATATATATATATATATATATATATATATATATATATATACACAGTTGGCAAGAGCGCGTCTGGGAACACTCAGCGCACACTCAGTGTTCGAACCCTCATGACGGCTCCTGTGGATTCGTCCATTGATATCTCACGTTATTGTCATCTCTGTGTAATATAACATTTTAATATATTTAAATACTAACGAAATATATATATATATATATATATATATATATATATATATATATATATATATATATATATATATATATATATATATATATATATATATATATATATATCCCTGAAACACTCAAGGTAGAGCAATTACTACAGTTAAATCATTGAAATAAATATTAAAATGTATATAACTTAAGGTGCCAATATAGACCAATTGAAGCTTGGCACTGGAAGTTGGCACCATTGGGCAACAGTGCCACATATATTGCCAATTAATATTAATAACCCTGCACTAAAAAATAATGGAACGGATTCAACCCCAAAAAATATATGAAACATTGATTGAAAAATCGCTTGAAATTTGGAAAAGAACGGGAGAAAAAGGATTATAATTTGTTGTGAGTTTGAGAGGTATAATATTTCATCCTTCATGTCAACCTCGGAACATTTTAAAGTGCAATTACAAGTGTCGTCTTGTGAGATCAAAATATATGGCTTTACACATTGTCTTACAGTCCTCAGTCCACTTATAAGTGTTATGTCTTAGAACTGTCCGTGCTGTGTTTTCCGGTAACTTCCTCTGACTGTTGTGTTCAACAGTGTGACGATAATCTCCTTCAAGAGATTGAGCCTGCTCTTCCCTTCATAACTACGTCGTCACAATTATATAATACGACTATGGAAGAAATGTCCAACAACGACAACAACACCAGCAAGGCTTGCCAGGGTGAGCAAAACGTATGCAGCCAGCCACCTGCTCGAACTCCAACCACCAAACTACCCGTTGATCGCTACGGCTCCGCTGATTGGTCGCCGGTCTGGCTGCACCTGCCTCGCCCCCCCCCAATACTACCTGATGTCTGGGGTCGCCCCAACATCAGTCCTCAGAATGTTCAGTGCTTTCGTGGCCAGCACTCCTCCCAGCTAGACGTTAGCGTGTACTGAGAGAGGTGGTGGCTTTAAGCCAATATTCCAGCACCTCCCACTTACCTTTGTGTTGCACTTCTTGTTATTTTGCCTTAACGTAACTTTTCATTGTGTCATTTAAGTATTCTTATTATTTTGATTGATTGATTTTATTATAAGAATTTGTTTGTGCATTATTTTCATGTTTTGATTTATTTAACGTAATTAAAATTTCATTGTTAAAGTTTACTTGTGTTTTGTGTGTCTTCTCCTTACCTTACCACAGACGAAGTTCCAGTTTTTCTATTTTTTTTTATAACTATGTGACGAGGCCATACCCCTAGCCTTAAACAGCCGAACACCAACGCGTTACCGTCACAAGTTATATGGGGGCCTGTCCGGGAGCTTCACTCAGGTACTGGTGTCAAGTGGTAATTTATGGTAAGCGTATTTAACTTTGTTAACGTAGCTTTACTATTTTTCATTCAATTTCATTTTTTATAAGGTGCGGTGTATTGTGCATTACGAGAGTAACATATAGTGAAGGTGAGACAACTTTGGATTACGTGGTGACTGTAGGCCGCAGTCATACTCTTAATTGGTCATCTCTCCCTCCTTGTTATTACTCGTATTTACCATCTATGTCCCTTGAATATTTCTCATTCTGACAGATCATCATATTGGTACCCTGGTACTGTGGTCTGCCCCGGGTCAAGAGTACCCAATCTTCTGCAATCTGACTGTAGGAGGACAAAGAGGGCCATAGTTCCTCTAGCTCGAACTTTAGTTGCTGAATTGGGACCTCAGCAGCAGTTCTCGTCACCAGTTGACACCTCGCACCCCTACACGTCAGTCAGAGATGATGATACATACAACGGTAGGGAATTAGCTTATTTTTTCAGAGCACAAAAGTTCGCTAATTCTGTAAGTATCATATTAAATTCAGTAGGAAAAACTTGCTTTATGTCCTATAGAGACTCGGCAAGGTATGCCTACATCCTTGGACTACCAATTTTACTTTTGAAGCATTTAACTGTTTCATTTGTTTTCGAAACTTTGTTTCATTTGTTAGTAGGATTTTCTTGCCCTTATTCTCTTACATGAGTACCGGGTACAAGATTTCCTGCGCCCTTGATTTAATTTAATCATTTAATATCTTTCACTTAACTTTAATTGTTAAAGATCACACAGGATAGGTGCCAGTTGCCACGTTGTCCTGTTTCTGACATTTCATTATTGAACATTCGTGTACCTTTATTTGCTAATTTCACCATGTTTCGTCTCCAAACTTTCCGTGCAAATCCAGCAGGTGAAATAGGGACTTTAAGTCGTGCCAAGAGGACTGAATTACAAACTCTTGCACATGAGTATCAACTAGAAGTTCCCTACCAAGCCAACAAAAATGACCTACACAACCTGTTGCTGGATTACTATTTAGAGCAAGGTAAGATAGACTCTGAAACTCATGAAACTTACTATATTGCAGATAAAACTGACTTGGCAACAATGAAACTTAAACTAGAGCTGGCTAAGATTGAACGTGAGCAGCAAAGGGAAGCCCGCGAACAACAAGAACGAGCGGCTGCCATAAGAAGGGAAGAACAAGAACGCGAAGCTGCTTTGAGGAGGGAAGAACAAGAACGAGAAATCACCCTCAGAGAACGCGAAGCTGCTTTGAGGAGAGAAGAACACGAACGAGGACTCGCCCTCCACGAACGTGAGGTTGCACTACTCCGTGAACGTGAACGCTTACAGCTTGAAACCAAACAACGCGAGTTGGAAATACAACGCGAACATGACAAGCAACAAGCGACTCTGGCTCTTGAGTGTCGTCAACGGGAATACACGTTGGAAACTTCACACCTCGCTCAACGCCAGCAAGCTACTGCCAATCTTCCCGTCAGTTTTAATATATCACATGCAAGTAAGTTAATGCCATCCTTTGTAGAAGCAGAAGTTGATGTTTTTTTCACCACCTTTGAAACCCTTGCTAATCAACTCAGTTGGCCTGTCGACCAATGGGCCACACTTCTCAGAGTCCATCTTACAGGTAGAGCTGCAGTCACACTCAGTACTTTGGCGTCTGAGAATGACTACTACACTCTGAAACAAGCAGTGTTAGACGCCTACCTACTTTCCACAGAAAGTTATAGAAGGAAATTCCGTGACCACCTGAAGGCAAGTACCACTACCTTCCTCGAGTTTGCTAACACGAAACGGAGGTATTTCATGAAATGGCTGGAAGCAGCACATGTCTCTACTTTTGCAGAACTCGTCAACCTGATGCTTGTTGAAGAATTCTTGAGACGTGTGCCGCCTCCTGTCCGCCTCTACTTAGCAGATAAAGAAGAAACCGACTACCTGAAGTGTGCTAAGTCGGCCGACACTTACAGCCTCATCCACCGGCTGACACCTGAACCATCCTCCAGTAAGAAGTCGTGGTACAGTTACGAGAAGGTGAGCCCCGATCAAGCTGGTTCACAACTGTACTGCAAGTATTGTAGACTCTATGGACATACCATAGACAAGTGTGGTAAGTCTCAATACAAGGGAACCACTGACCAACAACGACCCAAACCAACTCCTCCTAAGTCCGGTAAGCCTGTGATGAATGTTGGTGTTGATGTTAATGATCTTTCTCTTTTCAGTAACCACCTGTATACTGGAACTGTCTCTGCCAACGGTTCAAATCCGGAGGGACGTTTCAAATTGAAGATCTTGAGGGACACAGCGGCTCTACAATCGATCATCTTGAAGTCGGCTGTGCCCAACATAGTCTACACCGGGGAAACAGTCTTCATCACTGACCTCACTGCTACCACTCCATACCCTCTCGCCAGAGTCCACCTGAATTGTCCCTACGTGAACGGGGAAGTCCAAGTCGCCGTCAGGGAAAAGCCTTTTCCCATGCCTGGAGTGCAACTTCTCCTAGGCAACGACTTGGCAGAAGACCTGCAACCGACCAACCTGATCGTCATGGACAAACCCCAGGTGTGTAACTCTGTGCCAATAAATCCTATTCTTGAGTATGTTCCAGCAGAGGTTCAAGAGAGTGATGAAGTTTCTCCTCCGGTTCTCGTGACCACCCGTACACAAGCCGCACGTCCACAGCCAGCTGACTCTACTGCTACCGCTGTCCCTCAAGACCCTCAGAAACTACTCCCGCATCTGACCAAGTTGGAGTTCCGTAAGTTGCAGAGGGAAGATCTTACTTTAACACCATTGTTTTTCCAGGCTGAGACTCAACCCGACAGTATTCCTGGGTTCTTCCTAGAGAACGACTTGCTCTACCGCAGATATAGACCCAGTAAACTGAAGGAGGAGGACGATTGGGCCAACACCGAACAACTTGTGATTCCCACCAGCCTGCGGCCCACTATTCTACACCTGGCCCACGGAGCATTCTCCCACTACGGCTTCAACAAGACTTACCATGGGATTCGTCAAGACTACTACTGGCCAGGTATGGTAAATAACGTCAAACAGTACGTAAAACAGTGTCATACATGTCAGATGGCAGGCAAACCGAACGTCTCCATTCCCAGAGCCCCACTGATTCCCATACAGGTGCCTGCGGAACCTTTCCACAGACTCATAATAGACTGTGTTGGTCCTTTACCTCGGACCAGTTCAGGTAACGCCTACATCCTAACCATCCTGTGTCCTACCACCAGATTTCCCATAGCAGTTCCAGTGAAGAACATCACGGCTGCTACGGTTATCAAACATCTATTGAAGATCTTCACTCAATACGGATTTCCCAGGGAGATTCAAAGTGACTGTGGCACCAACTTCACCAGTGATCTCTTCAAAAGGACACTGGAGGAGTTCAACATCAAACAGGTATTGTCCAGCCCCTATCATCCTGCTTCACAGGGTTCTCTTGAACGTAGTCATCAGACCATCAAAGCACTCTTGAAAAAGTTTTGTAGTGAAACCTCGAAGGATTGGGATAAGCAGATTGACCTTATAATGTGTATTTTCAGAAGTCTCCCCAATGAGTCCCTAGGAGTATCTCCTTATGAGATGCTCTACGGCCGTAAGTGCCGTACTCCCCTTAAGGCTTTCAAAGACTCTCTCAGAGATGCCACCTTCAGTGAGCATCAGAATGTGCCCCAGTTTCTTCAAAACCTTCAGCACATTCTAGAGAGAGTCCACCGCTTTGCCCATGATAATCTATTGAAAGCCCAGGTGAGAATGAAGACTCATTACGACCAGACCAGCAAAGTAAGAAAATTCAAGCCGGGAGACTTCGTCCTTGCCTATTTTCCTATCCCAGGTTCACCTTTACAAAACAGATTTTCAGGACCCTACTGCGTCAAAGAGTGCAGAAACAACAACACATACGTCATAGAGACTCCAGATAGGCGGCGGAAGACCCAGCTGTGCCACGTCAACCTCCTGAAGCAATATAATGGTACTCCTCCCACTGTCTTGATTAATTGTTCTACCTTCACAGAACCCTACATCCACAGTGAGACCATCCCGGCTTCTTCTCCCGAAAGCACTGACAAGGAGTCGGCGCTTTCTAATTCCAAAATCCTTAATGATCTTCCCAAATGCTTTCAGGATAATACTCGTGCTCCTATGCCCTCTTCTAATTCCACTCTCACCTCGTCAGATAAGCCCTACATCCTCCATGTCGACGCCAATGGTACCGACGATGGTGGTGTCGTGATGCAGCAACGAGGCGAGAAGAATACACCTGTCAGCGACTACTGCTACAAGGAACGACGGAACAATTGGCAAGGAGCTACTCTTCCTCATCCTGAAGCTTCAGCACTTCACTCCACACCTGAAAAGTGCTCGGTCCACCATCAATACGGACCACACCACCCTATACCTCCTGCAGCACGCCCACTTCTCATCTCAACGTCTTCTACTATGGGCTTGCTAACTGCAGAAATTCAACCTGGAGACACGCTATACCAAGAGTCTGACAACATCTTAGCCCATGATCTCTCCAGAGTTTATGAAGTAGAAGCGACTCCATCTAATACTCCACCACATAACGACGTACTTCTTCCAGAACCGCAGGCTTCGGGGGAGAGTTGTGACGATAATCTCCTTCAAGAGATTGAGCCTGCTCTTCCCTTCATAACTACGTCGTCACAATTATATAATACGACTATGGAAGAAATGTCCAACAACGACAACAACACCAGCAAGGCTTGCCAGGGTGAGCAAAACGTATGCAGCCAGCCACCTGTTCGAACTCCAACCACCAAACTACCCGTTGATCGCTACGGCTCCGCTGATTGGTCGCCGGTCT
Source organism: Procambarus clarkii (assembly GCF_040958095.1). NCBI lineage: Eukaryota > Metazoa > Arthropoda > Malacostraca > Decapoda > Cambaridae > Procambarus > Procambarus clarkii. The sequence continues at coordinate 33,259,232 of NC_091171.1, forward strand.
GGCTGCACCTGCCTCGCCCCCCCCCAATACTACCTGATGTCTGGGGTCGCCCCAACATCAGTCCTCAGAATGTTCAGTGCTTTCGTGGCCAGCACTCCTCCCAGCTAGACGTTAGCGTGTACTGAGAGAGGTGGTGGCTTTAAGCCAATATTCCAGCACCTCCCACTTACCTTTGTGTTGCACTTCTTGTTATTTTGCCTTAACGTAACTTTTCATTGTGTCATTTAAGTATTCTTATTATTTTGATTGATTGATTTTATTATAAGAATTTGTTTGTGCATTATTTTCATGTTTTGATTTATTTAACGTAATTAAAATTTCATTGTTAAAGTTTACTTGTGTTTTGTGTGTCTTCTCCTTACCTTACCACAGACGAAGTTCCAGTTTTTCTATTTTTTTTTATAACTATGTGACGAGGCCATACCCCTAGCCTTAAACAGCCGAACACCAACGCGTTACCGTCACAAACAGTCACTCCCCTGACTGTTGTGTTCTACAGTCACTCCCCTGACTGTTGTGTTCTACAGTCACTCCTCTGACTGTTGTGTTCTACAGTCACTCCCTCTGATGGTTGTGTTCTCCAGTCACTCCCTCTGTTGCGTTCTCCAGTCACTCCCTCTGTTGTGTTCTCCAGTCACTCCCTCTGTTGTGTTCTCCAGTCACTCCCTCTGTTGTGTTCTCCAGTCACTCCCTCTGTTGTGTTCTACAGTCACTCCCCTGACTGTTGTGTTCTCCAGTCACTCCCTTTGTTGTGTTCTCCAGTCACTCCCCCTGACTGTTGTGTTCTACAGTCACTCCCTCTGTTGTGTTCTACAGTCACTCCCCCTGATTGTTGTGTTCTACAGTCACTCCCTCTGTTGTGTTCTCCAGTCACTCCCTCTGACTGTTGTGTTCTACAGTCACTCCCTCTGTTGTGTTCTCCAGTCACTCCCTCTGACTGTTGTGTTCTACAGTCACTCCTCTGACTGTTGTGTTCTACAGTCACTCCTCTGACTGTTGTGTTCTACAGTCACTCCTCTGACTGTTGTGTTCTACAGTCACTCCCCTGACTGTTGTGTTCTACAGTCACTCCCTCTGACTGTTGTGTTCTACAGTCACTCCCTCTGACTGTTGTGTTCTCCAGTCACTCTTCTGACTGTTGTGTTCTACAGTCACTCCCTCTGACTGTTGTGTTCTACAGTCACTCCCTCTGTTGCGTTCTCCAGTCACTCCCTCTGTTGTGTTCTCCAGTCGCTGCCTCTGTTGTGTTCTCCAGTCACTCCCTCTGACTGTTGTATTCTCCAGTCACTGCGTCTGTTGTGTTCTCCAGTCACTCCCTCTGTTGTGTTCTCCAGTCACTCCCTTTGTTGTGTTCTCCAGTCACTCCCTCTGTTGTGTTCTCCAGTCACTGCCTCTGTTGTGTTCTCCAGTCACTGCCTCTGTTGTGTTCTCCAGTCACTCCCTCTGTTGTGTTCTCCAGTCACTCCCTCTGTTGTGTTCTCCAGTCACTCCCTCTGTTGTGTTCTCCAGTCACTCCCTCTGACTGTTGTGTTCTACAGTCACTCCCCTGACTGTTGTGTTCGACAGTCACTCCCTTGACTGTTGTGTTCTACAGTCACTCCCCTGACTGTTGTGTTCTACAGTCACTCCCTTGACTGTTGTGTTCTACAGTCACTCCTCTGACTGTCTACAACATCTTCATAAGTTCAACTCAAAAGTTTTGTTGTTAAGTTTGCAGCTCGTTCACACGATTTACCACAGCGTAATAAATGCGACCGTTTTGCGTCACTAGAAACGTCAAAAGGTCATATGTTTTACCTGACCAAGAAGCTCTGAACCCAAGCAACCCATTGATGCATAGAATATGTCAGTATTACGCTGCTTTAATTATATATATATATATATATATATATATATATATATATATATATATATATATATATATATATATATATATATATATATATGCGAACAAGCCTGAATGGTGTGAGTTTTCTCAAAACTCACTTCTGGGGTGTGAGTTTTCAGTTATATATATATATATATATATATATATATATATATATATATATATATATATATATATATATATATATATATATATATATTAGTATATTTTGGTAGCAGTCTTTCCTGTAGACATATATTATTAAATATGACCGAAAAAGTAAGATTAATAATTCTAACACGAATTTTCTCTATCTTTCTTACGTTTCTTTTCACTGTTGATGGTAATTCAAAGATCAATTCTCCAAAATTCATTTTTATTTCTAGTCTGACGCGACACTTGAGCGCGTTTCGTAAAACTTATTACATTTTCAAAGACTTTAGTTTACAAACACACAACTGAAACTGAATAGAGCTTACACATCTTCGAGTTTATATCTACATTTGGGTGAGGTGGATGAGGTGAAAACAAACTTTCAACAATGGGTATTGAATGGGTATTAAATTCAAACACAAGACAGAACACGAAACAATGGGTATTGAATAGGTATTAAATTCAAACACAAGACAGAACACGAAACAATGGGTATTGAATGGAAGTAATTGTAGAAAGCCTATTGGTCCATATTTCTTGATGCTTCTATATTGGAGCGGAGTCTTGAAGTGGGTAGAATATAGTTGTGCATTAATTGGCTGTTGATTGCTGGTGTTGACTTCTTGATGTGTAGTGCCTCGCAGACGTCAAGCCGCCTGCTATCGCTGTATCTATCGATGATTTCTGTGTTGTTTGCTAAGATTTCTCTGGTGATGGTTTGTTTGTGGGAAGAGATTATATGTTCCTTAATGGAGCCCTGTTGCTTATGCATCGTTAAACGCCTGGAAAGAGATGTTGTTGTCTTGCCTATATACTGGGTTTTTTGAGGCTTACAGTCCCCAAGAGGGCATTTGAAGGCATAGACGACGTTGGTCTCTTTTAAAGCGTTCTGCTTTGTGTCTGGAGAGTTTCTCATGAGTAGGCTGGCCGTTTTTCTGGTTTTACAGTAAATCGTCAGTTGTATCTTCTGATTTTTGTCTGTAGGGATAACGTTTCTACTGACAATATCTTTCAGGACCCTTTCCTCCGTTTTATGGGCTGTGGAAAAGAAGTTCCTGTAAAATAGTCTAATAGGGGGTATAGGTGTTGTGTTAGTTTGTAAAAATGAATTTTGGAGAATTGATCTTTGAATTACCATCAACAGTGAAAAGAAACGTAAGAAAGATTGAGAAAATTCGTGTTAGAATTATTAATCTTACTTTTTCGGTCATATTTAATAATATATATATATATATATATATATATATATATATATATATATATACATATATATATATATATATATATATACATATATATATATATATATATATATATATATATATATATATATATATATATATATATATATATATATATATATATATATATATATATATAACTGCAAGGTGCAGTTTTAGGCCTCACTCTGAACCTTTCTAAATGTGAAATAATATGTTCCAACCAGGGCATCGTAGAGAGAATAGAGGGTCTTCTGCCAAATATCCATAAAACTAAACCTGAAGACAGCACACTCCTAGGAGCTTCCCTGGGGTTGAAAGCCATCGATGAGGTCCTTGATAAGAAAATCGCCGACCTTAAGAGGATGGATGGGAGGATTAAAGATATTAATGCTCATGATGCACTCTACCTCATCACCAGATGTCTGTCCCTCCCCAGGTTAACCTACTTTCTGAGGTGTTCACCATCTTACAGTAGCCAAAAAACTAAGTGAGTATGACCGGTTACTGAAATCAATGCTAGAAAAATCCCTCAACCTCTCTCTTGATGACCTACAGTGGAAACAAGCCTCTCTTCCCGTAAGACTTGGGGGCCTCGGAGTTCGAACAGCAACGCAAATCGCTGTTCCAGCCTTCCTGTCCTCCTTATCAGCACCCGGCGACCTTGTCAAGGAAATTCAACCTGCCTACTTACAGCAGCTGGCAGGTGTACACGATCCCAATTTTACACGCTGTGCCACAGAGTGGGCCTCTCGTGCAGGCCCATCACCTCAACCACCATCCTCAAAAACCCACAAGCAATCCAGCTGGGATGGCCCCATTGTAGACCAAGTTGCTGCAGAGTGCCTGGGTGCTGCAACAACACAACACGACATTGCTCGCCTCACAGCAGTAGCAGCACCACATGCAGGGGATTTATTGTTAGCATCCCCAATGTCGGCAACTGGCACACATCTCACACCACACGCCCTCCGAATTGCTGTGGCCCTCCGCCTTGCTGCCCCAATCCACACCAGATATAGGTGTATTTGCGGTGAGGTGGTGGCTGACAGGTACGGCCACCATGGCCTACTCTGCCAAAGCACAGGGGGATGGCACTCGAGGCACAGTGAAGTTAACGACATCATCAAGAGGAGCCTCACCACAGCTGGATGCCCAGCTGAAAGAGAGCCCTGTTACCTAACGCCCCGTAACTCTGATGCTCTTATTGGTCGCCCGGATGGTATCACAGTGAACCCCTGAAAGAATGGCAAGCAGTTGGTATGGGACTACACGTGCGTATCAACCCTGGCTAACACCTACATTGACCTCAGTGTTGCACAACCAGGGTGGCGCTGTCACCCACGGGGAATCAGCCAAATCCCGTAAGTACAGAGAACTTGATCACCACTATAATTTTGTCCCCATTACTTCTGAGACACTCGGCGCCTGGTGTAAAAGTGCTACCAGTTTTTTCAAAGAACTGGATTCTAAGCGCATTGAAACAACAAGGGACCCTAGAGCTGCAAGCTTTCTTTTCCAGCGCCTCAGCGTGGCGATACAGAGGGTAAATGCGCACTGCATTCAAGGTTCCTGCCCGCCATCTGAGGAGCTGGAGGAACTCGACAACTTGTGATAAGCATCTTTGTACCCATATATGTAACTCTTTTTTTGTAACATAGTTTAAATAACACAAATATATATGTATATACAAAAGACTGGGGGTGGTAGGAGAAAAAAATATTAGTGTTCAGTGAGAATCCACAAGGTCTTCTCTGAATACTCCTTATTTTCTTCTTCGAGGCTATGGGTCCCCACATGTGGACCAGAGGTGGTACCCTCACATCTTTATATATATATATATTAGTATATTTTGGTAGCAGTGTTTCTTTTAAACATATTTCGTTGAAAACGAAAGAAAGTTTTAGATTTATGACTCTGGCACGAATCTTCTCTATATTCCTTATGTTTTTCTTCACTGAAGCAGGAAATTGAAAAATTAACTCTCCAAAGTTTATTTTTAGTTTTTATTTGGGTCTGACGCCTAGTGATGCGTTTCGTAAAGTCTCACCTCACATTGTCAAAGACAAATTCTACTGTGTGTAGCACCTATTTATATCCTCTTATGGTGTGGTGGGTCGGTGACATATGGATGAATGACATTACATGGATACTAATAAGGTATTAAATCTATCAACATAGAGTGTGACATGTTGGCAGATTATGTTCTTCTGGCTGCTTCCGTTCCTGTTGCAGGGTTATTCGGTCCTGCTTCTGCACTGGCCCGGGGTCTTGACGTGGTAGAGTGTAACTGTGTGTTTGCAGGTTATTAATTGCTGGTCTAAATTTCTTGTTATGCAGCGCTTCACTGATTTCTGATCTTCTATTGTCATTGTATCTATCAATTATTTCAGTGTTGCTTGTCGAAATATCCCTGGTGGTCGTCTCGTTGTGTGTGGCGATTATATGTTCTTTAATGGAGCCCTGTTGTTTTTGCATTGTTAATCGCCTAAAGAGAGACGTTGTTGTCTTGCCTATACACTGAATTCGTTGGGGCTGACAATCCCCAAATGGGCACATGAAGACGTAGACAACATTGGTCTCTTTCAAGGCGTTTTTCTTGGCGTCGAGAGAAATTCTTCTTTAGCAGGTTGGTGGTTTTCTTACTCTTATGATATATTGTTAGTTTTATCTTTTGGTTGACGTCAGTTGAGGTAACGTTCCTCTCAACGATCTCTTTTAGGGCTCTCTCCTCCGCTGTGTAGGGCGTGCAGAAGAAGTTTCTGAAGAACATTTTTATTGGAAGTACTGTACGGGTATTGTGGGTTGGTTGTTCCGTCGCCTGATGCTCACTGATGTATTCAACAACTGTCATGGCGAATCTGCTGGACCTGACATAGAGTTATTTCATCGATTCAGAAACATTTGAGATTCGATAAAGAACGGTAAGAGTCTGACAAGTCCCACTTTGCCAAGAAACATGAAAGTGTTATGTTTTGCAAGGAAGAATTGGAGAAGAGCCATCCAAGAGCAGGTTATCTTGAGCTCCTTGAATTAACTATATCATATTTTGGAGATATTCCACTCAGAGTTCATTTTACCCAGCCTGGCGCCTTACACGGTGCAAGGTGTAGGACATGAGTGATATACGCTATGAAGATGACGTATTGCTTGTCACAATTCAAAACGCAGTCCCCGTGGCGGAGTGGTAATACACTCGCCTGGCTTTTCGCGAGAACTTTGGCCTGGGTTCGTATATCTTCGCCGGGGAGGATTTACTTGGCGGGATTTACTAATCCTTAACTGTAGCCTCTGTTCACCCAGCAGTGAATGAGTACCTGTTTGTTAAACGATTTGGCGGGTCGTATTCCATGGAAAATTAGTATTAAGGACTTGCCTGAAACGCTATACTAGAATGTGTGTATATATATATATATATATATATATATATATATATATATATATATATATATGTCGTACCTAGTAGCCAGAACGCACTTCTCAGCCTACTATGCAAGGCCCAATTTGAGTAATAAGCCAAGTTTTCATGAATTAATTGTTTTTCGACTACCTAACCTACCTAACCTAACCTAACCTAACTTTTTCGCCTACCTAACCTAACCTAACCTATAAAGATAGGTTAGGTTAGGTTAGGTAGGGTTGGTTAGGTTCGGTCATATATCTACGTTAATTTTAACTCCAATAAAAAAAAATTGACCTCGTACATAATGAAATGGGTAGCTTTATCATTTCATAAGAAAAAAATTAGAGAAAATATATTAATTCAGGAAAACTTGGCTTATTAGGCAAATCGGGCCTTGCATAGTAGGCTGAGAAGTGCGTTCTGGCTACTAGGTACGACATATATATATATATATATATATATATATATATATATATATATATATATATATATATATATATATATATATATATATATATATATATATATATATATATATATATATATATATTAGTATATTTTGGTAGCAGTCTTTCCTGTAGACATATATTATTAAATATGACCGAAAAAGTAAGATTAATAATTCTAACACGAATTTTCTCAATCTTTCGTACATTACGCTTCACTGTTGGAGGTAAATCAAAAATCACTTCTCCAAAATTCATTTTTATTTCTAGTCTGACGCGACACGGGCGCGTTTCGTAAAACTTATTACATTTTCAAAGACTTCACAAATACACAACTGATTAGAACTTACGTATCTCTGATTTTATATCTACATTTGAGTGAGGTGGGAGGGGTGATGTGGCATTAACACAAGACAGAACAAGAGGGGATATTAATAGGGTATTAAAAGTATCAACACAAGACAGAACAGAAACAATGGGTATTGAATAGAAGTGTTTGTAGAAAGCCTATTGGTCCATATTTCTTGATGCTTCTATATTGGAGCGGAGTCTTGAGGTGGGTAGAATATAGTTGTGCAATAATTGGCTGTTGATTGCTGGTGTTGACTTCTTGATGTGTAGTGCCTCGCAAACGTCAAGCCGCCTACTATCGCTGTATCTATCGATGATTTCTGTGTTGTTTACTAGGATTTCTCTGGCGATGGTTTGGTTATGGGAAGAGATTATATGTTCCTTAATGGAGCCCTGTTGCTTATGCATCGTTAAACGCCTAGAAAGAGATGTTGTTGTCTTGCCTATATACTGGGTTTTTTGGAGCTTACAGTCCCCAAGTGGGCATTTGAAGGCATAGACGACTTTAGTCTCTTTTAAAGCGTTCTGTTTTGTGTCTGGAGAGTTTCTCATGAGTAGGCTGACCGTTTTTCTGGTTTTATAGTAAATCGTCAGTTGTATCCTCTGATTCCGCCAAGAAATCCGGACTCCACCTGCCAAAGATCATTGGGGAATATAAACCTGGATATGCGTATGGAAATGTCAAGACGCACAAGCCTGGAAACCCACTTCGGCCAATCATTAGCCAGATACCCACACCCACGTACAGACTGGCGAAGCGACTCAACGGCCTGCTGACTCCTTATGTTCCTTGCGCCTTCAGCCTGAAGTCTCCAAAGGAATTTGTGGACTTACTGCGGGGCACACGGGCCACAGGGATAAGAGCCTCGTTGGACGTAGAATCGCTGTTTACCAACGTACCTGTGGACGAGACAATCGGAATGATAGCCGACAGAGTGTATCGTGATCCAGCCTGTACTCCTCTTGACATGCCAGAAAGTATTCTGAGGAAACTACTCCAAGCTTGTACTAAAGAGGCACCCTTCTTGAGCCCGGATGGGCACATGTATAAGCAAGTAGATGGGGTCGCCATGGGTTCTCCCCTAGGTGTCCTGTTTGCAAACTTCTACATGGGTACCATCGAGCAAAAAGTCTTAGTCGACATGAACTTGAAACCGGCCATATACTGCAGGTATGTTGACGACATTTTTACACAGGTACCTGATGTCAGACATCTGCAGGAGCTGAAGGAGGCATTTGAGCAGAGTTCCGTGCTGCGTTTCACTTACGAGACGGAAAAGGATGGGAAGCTGCCTTTTCTAGATGTAACAGTCATGGAAAAGGGCGGAGGTTTCCACACTGCAGTCTACACTAAGGAAACAAACATAGGAATGTGCCTAAATGCCAACAGCGACTGCCCTGACAGGTACAAGAGGAGTGTTGTTAACGCATACGTCGACCGTGCTCTCAGCCACAGCTCAGAATGGAAGCAAGTCGACGAAGAACTCTGTAGGGTAAGGCAGGTCCTAGTCAATAACGGCTTCTCCAATGGTTTCATCGAAGACATCATAAGAAGGAAAGTGAAAAGCCATGCAACCTCTGAAGAGACAACTAACACAACACCTATACCCCCTATTAGACTATTTTACAGGAACTTCTTTTCCACAGCTCATAAAACGGAGGAAAGGGTCCTGAAAGATATTGTTAATAGAAACGTTATCCCTACAGACAAAAATCAGAGGATACAACTGACGATTTACTATAAAACCAGAAAAACGGCCAGCCTACTCATGAGAAACTCTCCAGACACAAAACAGAACGCTTTAAAAGAGACTAACGTCGTCTATGCCTTCAAATGCCCACTTGGGGACTGTAAGCTCCAAAAAACCCAGTATATAGGCAAGACAACAACATCTCTTTCTAGGCGTTTAACGATGCATAAGCAACAGGGCTCCATTAAGGAACATATAATCTCTTCCCATAACCAAACCATCGCCAGAGAAATCCTAGTAAACAACACAGAAATCATCGATAGATACAGCGATAGCAGGCGGCTTGACGTTTGCGAGGCACTACACATCAAGAAGTCAACACCAGCAATCAACAGCCAATTATTGCACAACTATATTCTACCCACCTCAAGACTCCGCTCCAATATAGAAGCATCAAGAAATATGGACCAATAGGCTTTCTACAAACACTTCTATTCAATACCCATTGTTTCTGTTCTGTCTTGTGTTGATACTTTTAATACCCTATTAATATCCCCTCTTGTTCTGTCTTGTGTTAATGCCACATCACCCCTCCCACCTCACTCAAATGTAGATATAAAATCAGAGATACGTAAGTTCTAATCAGTTGTGTATTTGTGAAGTCTTTGAAAATGTAATAAGTTTTACGAAACGCGCCCGTGTCGCGTCAGACTAGAAATAAAAATGAATTTTGGAGAAGTGATTTTTGATTTACCTCCAACAGTGAAGCGTAATGTACGAAAGATTGAGAAAATTCGTGTTAGAATTATTAATCTTACTTTTTCGGTCATATTTAATAATATATATATATATCTATATATATATATATATATATATATATATATATATATATATATATATATATATATATATATAAAGGGGTACCACCTCTGGTGCAAGTGTAGGGACCCATAGCCTCAGAGAAGAAAATAAAGAGTACTCAGAGAAGACCTTGTGGATCCTCACTGAACACTTTGATATTTTCTTCTCCTACCACCCCTATTCTTTTGGTATGTGTGTATATATATCTAACTTTATTTTAAAATTTCATTACACAAAAAGGGTTATAACACTGGTTACATGCAAGGTACAGGCTACTTGTCACAAGTTGAACAGCTCCTCCAGCTCCTCAGATGGCGGGCAGGAACCATGAATGCAGTGAGCATTTCCTCTCTGGATCGCCAAACTAAGGCGCTGAAAAAGAAAACTGACGGCTCTAGGGTCTCTAGTTGTTTCAATTAGCTTGGACCCCAATTCCTTCACAAAACTTTTACCCCAGGCACCAAGTGTCTCTGAGGCAATGGGGACAAAATTGTAGTGATCAAAATCTCTGTATTTACGTGACTTGGCCGCTTCCCGGTGATTGGCAGCTCCTCCTGCTTGTGTAGCACTGAAGTCAACATTGGTGTTGGCTAAAGTTGAAACTAACTCTCTCTCTCTCTCTCTCTCTCTCTCTCTCTCTCTCTCTCTCTCTCTCTCTCTCTCTCTCTCTCTCTCTCTCTCTCTCTCTCTCTCTCTCTCTCTCTCTCTCTCTGTCTCTCGCTCTCTCTCTCTCTCTCTCGCTCTCGCTCTCGCTCGCTCTCGCTCTCGCTCTCGCTCTCTCTCTCTCTCTCTCTCTCTCTCTCTCTCTCTCTCTCTCTCTCTCTCTCTCTCTCTCTCTCTCTCTCTCTCTCTCTCTCTCTCTCTCTCTCGCTCTCTCTCTCTCTCTCTCGCTCTCGCTCTCGCTCTCGCTCTCTCTCTCTCTCTCTCTCTCTCTCTCTCTCTCCTCTCTCTCTCTCTCTCTCTCTCTCTCTCTCTCTCTCTCTCTCTCTCTCTCTCTCTCTCTGTCTCTCGCTCTCTCTCTCTCTCTCTCGCTCTCGCTCTCGCTCGCTCTTGCTCTCGCTCTCGCTCTCGCTCTCGCTCTCGCTCTCGCTCTCGCTCTCGCTCTCTCTCTCTCTCTCTCTCTCTCTCTCTCGCTCTCGCTCTCTCTCTCTCGCTCTCGCTCTCGCTCTCGCTCTCTCTCTCTCTCTCTCTCTCTCTCTCTCTCTCTCTCTCTCTCTCTCTCGCTCTCGCTCTCGCTCTCGCTCTCGCTCTCTCTCTCTCTCTCTCTCTCTCTCTCTCTCTCTCTCTCTCTCTCGCTCTCGCTCTCGCTCTCGCTCTCGCTCTCTCTCTCTCTCTCTCTCTCTCTCTCTCTCTCTCTCTCTCTCTCTCGCTCTCGCTCTCGCTCTCGCTCTCGCTCTCTCTCTCTCTCTCTCTCTCTCTCTCTCTCTCTCTCTCTCTCTCTCTCTCTCTCTCTCATGCGCACGTGCATGTGTATGTATGCAATATAAAAGGTTTTGAAGACAAGATTAGATTCAAGAATAAGATTTCCACTAACACGAGAGACAATTTGCTACACTGTCTGGGCGGACATGAGGAAATATTAGCCTAAGTTGGGAGTCCCAGCCAAGACTGGTTGTCTTTACTTGCGTTCCCAGGAGCCGGGCTTCATCAGGGTTCATCAGGGTTCGGGTACGAAACCTGTGCATCTTTCCTGAATCATGGCGGTTTAGTTACGTTTATTAGACAGTTTATGAGCGCTCTAGTAGAACGAGGTTGTTTATAACAACAAGAACCTCGGGTTGTGAACTTTCTAGGCTCGTAAACTGGTAAATAAATGTCAACAAATCCGTTATGATTGAGAAAAGATGTACAGGTTTCGGAAGTTGACAGGTTAATGCTTGATGAATCTGGGCCCCAGGAGCTATAATTCGGCGCCGTAAGGTGTAATTATCGTGACTTGGTTCCCTGAGAGCATGTGGAGCCGCCAGGCTGTGGAATATACAATTGAGTGTAAAAGAAAAATGCTTCATTGAAATAGAATTCATGTTCCCTTGCTTAATGAAATCACTGTGAATTTGTTCCACTTATTTTCTCCTTTGCAGAATTTAAATGATGCAATTGAAAATTCGTGTAACGGGAATTAGTTTAGGAGAGGGAGAGAGACGGCCTGACAGCTGACTCTGTGTAGACGTCTCCCAGCTGACAGTCACGTGTGTACCTGGTGTTCTGGTGCACACGACCAGTTGTGTACACACACAGTGAGGCTGACAGTCACGTGTGTACGTTGTGTTCTGGTACACACGACCAGTTGTGTACACACACAGTGAGGCTGACAGTCACGTGTGTACGTGTTGTTCTGGTGCACACGACCAGTTGTGTACACACACAGTGAGGCTGACAGTCACGTGTGTACGTGTTGCTCTGGTGCACACGACCAGTTGTGTACACACACAGTGAGGCTGACAGTCACGTGTGTACGTGTTGCTCTGGTGCACACGACCAGTTGTGTACACACACAGTGAGGCTGACAGTCACGTGTGTACGTTGTGTTCTGGTACACACGACCAGTTGTGTACACACACAGTGAGGCTGACAGTCACGTGTGTACGTGTTGTTCTGGTACACACGACCAGTTGTGTACACACACAGTGAGGCTGACAGTCACGTGTGTACGTTGTGTTCTGGTACACACGACCAGTTGTGTACACACACAGTGAGGCTGACAGTCACGTGTGTACGTTGTGTTCTGGTACACACGACCAGTTACATATTGTAGCACACTAGTCACCTGATGCCTCTGTTCACCCTAGCAATAAAATAGGTACCCGGGAGTTAGGCAACTGTTTTACCTAACCAGACACGTACTAACCCAAGCAACCCACCTCACCTATCGCGGCCAATATAAAGTAAACGTCAGTAATACGGTGCTTTAACATTTACTAATACGTCGCATTTTTAACGGATTGGTGGACGGTGTAAACAAACATTATGAAACTTTACGGTGTCAGGAGGAGTTACGGGGCCGGGGCTGCGCACTTCGTACTGAAATGTTCCTCACGGCGCAGTATGGTGTAAATAATTGCTGTAAGACACGACACGTCGTACGATACAGCGTGATAACTTCCAATTATGAACTCTTACGATGCCATGAGAGATATACTAGCCAGGACGTATGTAATTTT